>NW_024425119.1:16443450-16603450 GCF_017311325.1 Ursus maritimus | reverse complement strand
TATCTACCCTCACCTTCTGAGATGATTGTATACTTCTCCTCTTCACAACTGAACATGAGCCAGACACCTGTTCTTTATCTCATAAATGTCCTCCAGGATTTTTCTTGGCTTTCTCTTGAGCTTTCAAAAGTAATTACAAAGAAACTTACTTGAAACTTAAATCCCCTTATTATCATCTCATTCCTCTTTTCCCTTTACCAGCATGTTTCTTCAAATACACTGTCTCTATCAGTCCACGGAAGCTGTTTGTCAGAGTAACCAATGACTTTCTAATTATAAAGCCAGCAGACATTTTAAAAAAAATCTTTCTTGATCCATTATAACAGTAACAATATCACCATTCTTTTATTTGTATTTAGGAAACCATTTTCTCTCTTTTTGACTTGTCTTTCTCAATAGTCTGTGGGTCTCCTCTTAAACATCTCTCAACATTGACTTGTGGTCATTCTCACTCCACATGCACTCCCTGAAGACTTTTCTCCACTTTCATAGTTTTCATTACCAACCAATATTTATGACTCCCATTTGTGTATTTCTAGTGCCAATATCTGTAGTTCAGAGTTATAGACCCGACTGCCTGCTGGATATCTTCAAAACTATCTCAAACCTGGCATGAGCTTTTCTTTCCCTATTAAATTGTCCCTGTCTCTGTATAACCTATCTCTGATAGAACAATTGTCCAAATACAATGTAAAAAACAATACTATATTTGGAATACAATATCAAATTCTTCCTTTTCCTTACCTGAACTTCCAGAAAATCTCCTAATACGTTTATCTACTAAATTGTTTATAGATCTATAATCTTTCCTCAAGCCATGCTGTCATTCCTTTGGTTTAGTTTCTCCTTGCGTAATAATGGCCATAATAATGAGTGCCTGCCTGCTGCCTTTGCTTTCTAATCATTCTTCAAGAAATTACCATTAATGTTCTGGCTCAGATATGATCGGATCATGTGACTTGCCTGCTTTAGAACCTTTCAGTGGAATCTTGTTGCCTATAAAATCCTCACACTATAAAATCCTCACATTTTACTATTCTACACTGTATAGCTCTCATGACCTATCTAACTCTCTCACCTTCTCTCCTGCCATGTCCTGCCTCTCACTTTATGCACTTGGAATCAAATGGCTTGCTGTGTTCCTCATACGACATGCTGTTTCGCAGCTCTACGCTTTAAGTCATGCTGTTTAACTGCCCTGAATGTACTTCCCCACGTTCTTTGCCTGGCTAACTCTTACTCATCCTTAAAACTCGAGCTCTTACCATGCTGTCTTCTCGGGAAATCTTCCTGTATCTCCCCAGTCTAAGTGTAAATACTCTGAGCTCCCCTGCTGCTAGTGCATTCCCACAGCCCTGCTCTCATGTCATGCTGACATTTTTGTCTTTTTCACCCTACTAGATGTAAGCATCTCATTGGCAAGGACTATCTTTTTCTTTAAGAGGGATTTATTTAGGATTCTCAACTTACTGGAGTGAGACATAATACCTTTTTATTTTTCCAATAACCGACACCAACTCAACACCTTTCCCTTTCTCATTTGATTACGAGCACCCTCTAAAACTCTGTTCATTTCTGGAACTTGCCAATAATTTCAATTGTTAGAAGAGCAAATTTCCAGTTCTTAAGACCCAGATATATCTGTTTTAAAATTTACTTTAATATTCAATCAAATGCTTTTTTTAAAAAAAAACTTCCTCTTCTCTCTCTACCACATCATTGCTTCTCTTTGTAAACTTGACTAATTATAGCTGCCATTTATGGGCACGTATCCACATAAGGCCCATTAGATAGTACTTAAGAGAGGCTTAAGTGAGGTAGGGTGCATCCACCTAATTCCCTGTCAAGACATATCAGATGGGTTTTAATCAACACCCCTAGGTGCGTGCACATCCATACACACATATGCAAACATGCATCGCTATTGAGATTAGCTTTTTCCAAATTTAGTAAATGACATTTTGGGGGTGGTTAGCATGGAGAGGACAGCTACCTGTTGAAGTACCTGCTTGCCATTGTAGCTCCAAAGGTGGGCTGCAGAATTGGCATCCCCTCTCTCAAATCTGGCATCTCACTCCTATATCTTTCTCCAGCTCCGGCAAGATTAGGTATTCATTCATCCATCAGTTCATAAACCTTCAGATGGGAGAGGGTGAACATCCCCAAATTAATGGAGGGGCACCCCCAGTTTGAGAAGTGACTCTCTTGGGGCTTCTCTCACTCTCTCAAAGAGAGATGTCTTGATTTACGAACACTGCTCTACTGCAAAAGCACACACTCTCTTTGGCCATCCAGATGACGGAGATAATACTGACGAGGCTAAAAGGATCCTCTCAGCCCCAAAAGCTCACAGTTCCCTGAATTTAGCTTGTTAAAACTTGTATTCACTTATTTATTCAGCAAATATTCATTGAAGCCTATTATATACTGACCAATGTAGTAGATGCTTAGTTGATCAGAGTAAATAAAGCAGACAAAAATCTCTGTTGCTAGTACCTAGCATTTTATCAATTGTACAGTTCGTGATCAATAACTATCTAGGAAATGAAAGCAGACAAATTACTTGATGTTCAATGGGGATAAAATAGACAGTTTTCTTATTCTTGTTAATGAAATTGTTAAGGTTTCAATTTAAATTAACTTTCCAGCTTCATAGTTAATTTCACTGGGTTGCATTTTCAACTCAAAATAGCCCATTTTAAAGTTTTACTAACTGTATTTCTCATAATACACCTAGGCTAAGTTGAAATAACACAAAATTCAACGTCTTGGTACCTTGAAATAAAGATGCTCAAGTCGCTTCCATTATGGGAATAGAAACTCCACTATTTAGAATGTCACTTGTCAGGGCATCTGGGTAAAAGGAGAGCTGGAAGTCTCCAGCCAGAAATTAAATGCTACACCCTATGCCCTCACAGACATTTGGGCAGAAAGAATAGTATGACCCATAAACTTGCAAGAGAAGCAAGGAAGGTAATGTTCCCATTTATCATAAAAAACAGAGAACAAATGCAATGTTAATAAATTAAATTTCCAAGAAGCATCTCTGAGTTCTAACCATGACCTTCAATCCTTCATGACTCTTGCATGACCTCTCTTATAGGTTTTTCTGACCGTCTTATGATCTACATTATGCTGTAGTAAAATCAAACATTACAAGATCCTGCCAAAAACCCAAACCCCAAAAATTCCTTTGCCCAAGCCATTCTGTCTGAACTAATAATCTGTTGGATGGAATACAAGACACCCTTTGAAAATGATAGGATTTTGAAATCCATATGAACACAGGTGATCCTAGAACAGGATTTCTCAATCTAAGACTTATTAACATTTTGACAGTATAATTTGTTGCATGGGGGCAGTCCTCTGCATTGTAGGATATTTAACAGGACCCCTGTTCTCTACCACTAGGTACCAACAGCACCTCTCTTCTGGTGGGGCAAACTCCCAGGGGGCAAAATCCCTTGTAGTTGAGAACCACAGACCTAGAAAAACTTATTGAAACTCTAGTGACCTTCATATTATTCTCTGTTGCAAACTTGTAATGCCACTAAACAAATCTCTCTAGTCTTCCCATCTCTAAAGAATCTCATCCCTGAAGAATTCCTGTCGGCATCATCGGAGATACCTTTTATCGCTCCCAGCAGCAGATATTAACTGACCGTGCTAAGTTCATACCTAATTTACGTTTCTCAAACAGGTACAGCAAAGTCTTATTTTCCCCCATCAGCTGAACCACACGATGCCCTCCATGCCTTACAGGGGTCTATATGGATGGCTCTTCCATTGGAGGAAAAGAGGAAAGAATAAGCTTGAGAAGAAGAATTTTTAAAATCAGTACTATTTAAGCTGAAAAGAGAAGTAATCTTGACTTAAAATGTCTTAAACCTTATGGACATTTCTCATCGTGGAAAGCAGAGGTTCCATAGGTAGGGCAAGCTTAAGAGTTGGTATGTTGGTCCAGCAATGTTAATAATACTAGGTTCTTCTCATTTATCTTGTCTGGCATCCTTGAAGTTGGAGATATCTTCACACTGGCAATAGGTGGCTACATTAGTTTCAGGTGACATAAGGTGGCATAACAAGATCCAAAGCCAGAACTGAGTTTGTCTCTCTGTGGCTCTGTTAGGAGAGAGAAAACTTTTCTAAGAATAGAGGTTGCTAGGCTGGGAATTAGAAAACCAAGTTTACCTCAAATTACTCCAAGCATTGGGGCAAATGTATTATTAACTGTCGGCTTCAGGTTTTAGATGAAATGATCTTAAAAACCCTTACCCACTTTGCAATTTTATGAACCTCTATAAAATGTTTATTTTCTTTGGCGTAAATATGTAATTGGAATCTGAAAGCTGAATAAGCACTAAAGTGAGTTCATGTTCCATTTGGAGAATGAAATTTATTTCTCTTCAGATGACTTCATTGTTAAGTTTTGTTTTACTCTCCTCTGGAAAGTGAATGACTATAAGAGCCTGGAGGTGTTGCGGCGTGGAGGGAGGGAATTTTCTCTCAGTCGTTCTAAGGTCCCAGAGGCACTACCCATCTCCAGCTCATCCAATCAATAGCCAGTTAGGGCTGCGGAGAAACAGTGAGTAAAAATTACGGAATCGATCTGTCCTGCCCCACTTGGGCCATCATTCACTCTCTGCACTTCCGAGGTTGTGAAGGGACCACTCAGGTTAATGGAAACACAGTGGCAGACCTGATCCTGCGTTTTCTCATTTCTCCTCTCTTGCCCTGGAGTGAATGTCTAGGTCTAAGAGTCAGAGAGGCCAGGAGAATCATGATGGAAATTCCCATCATGAAAGGTGTCTACCTTTCAAAATTCACCAACTCTAATAACACTAATCTATTTACTAAACTAGGGGAAAAGAAACATAACTTGGGGAAGTGAGAGGAATTTTATCCTGCCAAATAAATGTGGTACCTGGCCAAAAATATGAAGGGCATTAATTAAGGAAAAGGAAACCTACCCCATAAAACTGAGGTTACAATTGTTTTGCAGTGAGTCTAATTACTGATATTCTCAATGTACTTGAATATTATTTACTTTTAAATGGTCCTCATAAGAAAGCTGTCATTAAATTAAAATAGTTAACACTTTTTAATGGTTACTGAGAATCACTTGTAGTTCTGTACAAATACTGAACACCATGATATAATGGAAAAAGTTTTGTTAAGTAAATTTTGATTCTAATATTAATCAGTTTTATAATGTTGAGCAAGTAATTTAAAAATTCTAGGTCTTTTCCCTTAAGTCAAAGATAAAGTGAATTGGTTAGTGTAGAGTCTCACTATGATCTTTTCTGGCTGTAAAATTCTTAATCTGTGATTATTTGATTTGCATTTAAAAGGAAAGCTGATTAGGCCATTTATCCGCAAGATTAGGCATAATAAAACCCTGGTTAATTCCACATTGTTTTGAGGCCTGCAGGCCAAAAGAATAAAGTGAAATTTAAAATTATTTTCAATTTATCTTGCAATGATGCACAAATCAATTAAAAAAAAAACACCAACATTTTTTTTTTTTTTGAATGTAAAGTTCATGAAATCTTTTAGGGATTCAAAAAGAATCTGATCAAAGTAGTCATCTGAACGAAGAAAAAAAAAGGATAACAAAAAGTGAAGAATGAAGTATGTGTTATCATACGTTAAAATCAGTTTATTTTAGCCTGATATCCTACCGGGGCCACAGAATGATTGATGTCAACATCCCAGAGTAAGGTGAGAGACAATCGTGCAAAAGGAGGTTTAGAGAAGTGGATGTCTAACTCAGCTTCCTCACTCACAATGAGGGAATAAAATTGGCAGCGTTTTGATTAGATAGGGATTTCTTTGGAGGATGCTGTCTGTACAAGAGGGACGGTGGTGCTTCTCACTCTACAGGTGAATTGAAACTTTAAGGAGACTACTTATCTTAACGCATCCCCTGCCGTTTGGTAGACACAGTGGACAGTGTCGGGCTCATACTCAAGAAATCTGAAGCATGAGAAACTGGCTGTTCAGCTCCTCTGACAGCAGTGGGATTAACCTGTGCTTTCCCAAAGTATTAAGGCAGAAGCTGTCTGAATGTTTCCCTAGGACCAGATGTGGTCAGGCAAAAGAAAAATATTTGGCCTGAAATACTTGTCTTTGACGCTGTCCAGGGGGACTACCCATAGGAGCTAGATGTCCTCAGGAGGGGACGGGGGGACAAGTGTGCGAAGTAAAATACTATATTTTCTAAGGTCTAAGAAAGAGGTTATAAACCATAAACCAGAATATTTAGCCTCATAAAGGGAACTGGCAGTGAATTATCCTCAGCTATGGTGGCGATCTCAGTACTAATATCTCTTTGAGATCCTGATTTCACTTCTCTTAAATAAATATCCAGAAGTGGGATTGCTGGATTATATGATGAATTCTGTTTTTACTTTTTTGAGGAACCTCCATACCATTTTCCATAGATGCTGGACCATTTTGCATTTTCACCAACAGTGTGCAAGAGTTTGACTGTTTGCAGTCTTCCGTGGTTCCAAATGAATTTGTTTTTTCTACTTCTGTAAAAAAATGCCATTGAGATTTTTTTCTTTTTTAAAACACATCTTTTATTCTCTTCCCAATGTATGGGGATACGCATGTTTTATAGTTTTTTCTCAGCCAAAAATGAAAAAAAAAGTTCATATTTCCCATTTTCTCTCTTTGCAAGTCTAAAAATATTTTTAAGACTTTATATTATACTGTATTCTGGTAATGTTTGCATTACGTTTAATTGTTGGTTGTATTTTTTTAACTTTTTAATTTTAATTCCAGTATAGCAAACACATAGTATTTTATTCATTTTAGGTGTACAACATAGTGATTCAACAATTTTTTTTTAAAGATTTTATTTATTTATTTGACAGAGATAGAGACAGCCAGCGAGAGAGGGAACACAAGCAGGGGGAGTGGGAGAGGAAGAAGCAGGCTCATAGCGGAGGAGCCTGATGTGGGGCTCGATCCCAGAACGCCGGGATCACGCCCTGAGCCGAAGGCAGACGCTTAACCGCTGCGCCACCCAGGCGCCCCATTCAACAATTTTATACATTATTTCGTGCTCATCATGATAAGTGTACTTTTAATTCCCTCACCTATTTCACCCATCCCCCGGCCCACCTCCCTTCTGGTAACCATCAATTTGTTCTCTATAGTTAAGAGTTTGTTTCTTGGTTTGTCTCTTTTCCTTTTTTTCTTCATTCATCTATTTTGTTTCTTAAATGCCACACGTGAATGAAATCATATGATATTTGTCTTTCTCTGAGTGACTTATTTCCCTTAGCATTATACTCTCTGGCTCCATTCATGTTGCCATTCATCTGCCATTTATTGTTGCAAATGGCAAGATTTCATTCTTTTAATGGCTGAGTACATATATATATATACACACACACACACATATACATATATATAACGCCTCTTTTTGACAGAGGTTTCATTGAACGCTTTGGGTAGTATGAACATTTTAGCAATATTAAGTCTTTCAGTCTATGAACATGGGATATCTTTCCAATCGTTCATTTATTTTTAAATTTATTTCATTAATGTTTTGTAGCTTTTATGTCTTTCATCTCCTTCATAAAGTTTATTTCTAAGTAATTTTTTGGTGCTATTATAAATGGGATTGTTTTCCTAATTTTTCTTTCAGTTAGTTCATTGTTAGTAATAGAAACACTACTGATATTTGTATGTTGATTTTGTATCCTGCAATTTATTGAATTCATTTATTTGGTCTAATAGTTTTTGTTAGTTTTTATGGAGTCTTTAGCACTTTCTACGTATAAGATGATGACATCTGCAAACAGGGAGGGAAAATTGTATTTCTTTCTCTCTGATTCAGCTGCCGTTTATTTCTTTTTCTTGATGAATTGCTCTGGCTAAAACTTATGCTACTATGTTTAATAGAAGTAGAATGGACATCCTGGCCTGATATTGATCACAGAGGAAAAGCTTTTAGTTTTACATTGTTGAGTATTATATTCATCCTTTTCCAGTGTAGCAGAGAAGGGCTAGTTGACAAATCACACTCTGCTGCTTATGGATTCTGCTTGAAGGGACTCAAGTTATACTCAGATTTCATTGGTCAAAGCAGATAGCTTGTCACTCCTGACTTCAGAGGTGGGGGATCATTTTTCTACCATGTGTCTCAGGAAGAAAAAAAAATAAAAATATTTATGAGTAATGCTAAAACTAACACAAAGTAGGGGTGTCTGGGTGGCTCAGTTGTTGGGCATCTGCCTTCGGCTCGGGGCATGATCCGGGAGTCCTGGGATTGAGCCCTGCATTGGGTTACTTGCTGGGAGCCTGATTCTTCCTCTCCCACTCCCCCTGCTTGTGTTCCCTCTCTCTGCCTCTCTCTCTGTGTGTCAAATAAATAAATAAAATCTTAAAAAAAAAAAAAAGACTAACACAAAGTGAAGATAGAAGACAAGAAATTTGTTTTTTAAGATTACATAATCATATAAATAATGGACAATTTAAATTACTCTATGTATACATTTATTGTTATAGTACACACATTATACTTATTATTAAAGCATCATTTATAGCTACAATAATTGTGGCTACAAAACATGATATGTGCTAGTGGTATTTGAAAAAGACTCTTCACTGCATGTTTGCTACACGTGGTCCTAGAAAGAAGTATTGTCTAAATGCCCAGTAATGAAATTATGCCTTTCTACCAAGAAATTTCCCCATGATTGTGATGAAGCTTAAATGTGACTTTTAAAGGAGATTTCAGTGCTCAATATTTTGAAAATCTTATCACATAATCATTATTCTCCCTTTGAGAGAAAGAGATTCTGAGCAAAAAAAATTTCACGAAATAGCAATTGAGAACATTAAAAGTGGGTTCACCTAACAGCAAATTGTACTTTGTCACAGTATGCCATGAGAATGAACATTTCATTGTTTGTAAAATGAAACATTTCATTGTTTCATGGCTGACCGACTTACTATCATGTAATTGGCAACCTAAGAATAAGAGACAGCAAAACACTAAAAGGATAGAAGTATCATCATCAAGCTGATTAATTGCTCAAGAATTATTATCTATGTTTTGCTAATACCTCTACTCAGTGATTTTTGGACAGAATCTAGTAACCTTTGAGATACTAAAATTCCTCCTACTTGCGTTGGAACCTTTGATGGAGTCTTTTTTATAGAATCCTTTTTCTCTAGTTGACAGATAAATGTTGGAACCCCTAAAGTTTTATCTGAATTGGACCCTTTTTGTTTTCTCTGTCTACACACACTCCCAAAGGACCTATCAGTTCCCATGGCTTTGATGACATCTGCATACCAATGGCTTCTAAACCTGTACTGTCAGACTGATTGCTCCTCCTAACTCCAGACTCAAACACCAAGCCCTGTTCTAGTACCGTTGGGTAGATATTTAAAATAAATCTCAAATTTTACTTGGCTCGTACTAACTCTTAATCCTTGATCTGAAATCTTATTCTTCCTATACTAAAGACTATAAAAACAAACAAAAACAAATTTTCAGTTTTATAATGATCTAACTAAAAACTTTATTTTATTTTTTTTAAGATTTTATTTATTTATTTGACAGAGAGTGAGACAGCCAGAGAGGGAACACAAGCAAAGGGGAGTGGGAGAGGGAGAAGCAGAATTCCTGCCAGGCAGGTGGCCTGATGTGGGGCTCCATTCCAGGACCCTGGGATCATGCCCTGAGCCGAAGGCAGACGTTTAACGGCTGAGCCACGCAGGAGCCCCTAACTAAAAACTTTAAAAACTTATTCTTGATTATTTTTTTCCCTTAACTCCTGTCCAATTTCTCAAACCCATTTTCTTTTCTTTTTTTTTTTGAGTTTTTTTTTTTTTTTTTTTTTTTTTTTGAGAGAGAGAGAATGAGCGGGGGAGGAGATGAGGGAGAGAGAGGTAGCCCCGACGTGAGGCTTGATCCCAGGACTCCGGGATCATGATGGGAGCTGAAGACAGACGCTTAACCAATTGAGCCACCCAGGTTCCCCTCAAACCCATTTTCAAATTTGTTCACTTCACTCTCCAAAATATTTTCCATACCTGATCATATTTTTTCGTTCTCCAACTACTACATTTCCCCAAGTCAATATTATTTCTCATCCAGAACTGTTATCCCTGATTCCCTTCACTACCCCAACCTTGAATTATTCACCACAGAAAGCAAAATGATCTTACAAAAACTAGATCATCTCACTGTCTTGCTAAAACAATTTCCTTGTATTACAAAGCCCTATCAGACCTGGACTTCCTTATATCATCTAATTCTGTTCTTTCTCCTAAAACTCTACTTCACCCACATGGACCTTTCTCTTCCTTGAGTATATCGTACTTGTTTTGGCCTCAGAACCTCTGCATTAGCTCTTCTACCTGAATTTCCCATAACTAAATCTTAGTTTAAAATGTCATCTCCTCAAAATTCTTTGATAACTTGAAGAAGGCAACCATCATACCACTGTACCTTAATTCTCTGCATACCTCTAAATAATAAATAATCAAGTTGATTTATTTTTATTACTCCCCTGTGAATTATTTTTTGGTTATTTTCTGCCTACTCCCTTTTAAATATGTATACCTCAAGAATAGGGACTTTGTCTGCTTTATTCAATCCTGCAATCCTAGAATTGAGAGTCTTATCTGTCCCTTAATAAATGTTTAGTGAATACTAGTTGAGTGAAAGAACTGTAAATACCTCTTTAGGCAGTCATACTTTATCTTTTAGTAAAGATTGATTTTTAAAAGGAGGAGTTTGAGTTATATGACATAACATTATTTCCATTTTCAACTTACTTCTGAAAATTAGAATAAAATTAGTTTCTTTTCCAAAGTGCTTGGAACTAACCATCTTTACCAGAATAGGCAATGATTATAACAAATTATATAACTGATTTGGAACAACGCTGATGATGCAAATTGTGAGGATATACTTTTAATTTCCATCATCATCTCAAAAGCACTTGCTCAAATGTCCACCTTCCTGAGCAGATAGTCCTATCCGATAGTTGGCGTGGAGATTTTTTTGAAGCCGATTTCTCTTTTATTTTACTTCCTTTTTTGGATTCTCAGTGGATTGACTTTGTCAAGCTTCTAAGTTTTTACTACTCATAGTTAAACAAAACTGAGGCATGCTTCTATTCCTACCCTGAATGAATAACATGTACATAAACATCTTTCCTTAGCTTTTAAATTTAATTAAAATAATTTTTATTAAGTACCTCAGAAAGATACCATGGAGGAGACAAAGATAAATTTTTGAACAGTAGTCTGTGCATTTTAAAATCTGTGGTTAAACATACAAGGTGCTGTGGAAGAAATGACTGTATTTTCTGCCTTCCCATCTCTAAAAACAGAGACTTCTGCTTTAGGTGGACCCCGTGACCACTTCTCCCACATTCTTTTAATGGAAATGAAGTGTGTAATTTTTAGGTCTTGTCCCATAAGAGATCATCCTGCAACTTTCTAGCTAGTCTCTCCCTCTTCCCCTTTGGCTAGTAAGATGAAGAAACTGGAGCTTTGCCCTTGAACTCAGAGATGAAAACTATGTGTTGAAGATGACAGAACTCTTCTAGCAGCTGAGACTACTTACCTGGTACACAAGAGAGAAATAAAAGCTTCTATCCCTCATTAAGATATTTTACTTTGGATTATTTTATTACTGCTGCTTAGACTGGACTCTAAATGATACAGTTCCTGGTAAACATATGAGTATGTTTTTTTCCAGTTTCAAATATGTGACTACAAATGAAATTTTAGAACAAAGTCTGGAAGTGCAAGATCACCTATAACATTTTATTATAATTTTTTTAAGGATAAAAAGTAATGTTGAGGGAGAACAAGATGTGGCTGAAAATGGGTATGAGAGATCTTTTTGGGGTGATGAAAATGGTCTAAAATTATAGTGTTAGTTTCATAATTTCATAAATTTAATAAACACTATTGAATGTACATTTAAAACAAGGGCATTTTTTTTTTGCCAAGTAAAGCATATCTTAATAAAGCTGCTTAATAAAGCAATGCTATGCTTATATACTAATAAGGAGAGACAAATTAAGGTATTTTCATGGTGTACTTTGCTTTATCTAAATATATTAACAATATTCCAAGAACTTTTTCCTCTAGTTAATGCATTTAAAAAATCAGGAAATAACTATAAAGTAAAAATTGGATTATTCTTTCCCCCAAATGATAACACTAACACAGAATCTTTATTTGCATGATTTTTCCATTGTGAGAAGCCACTTTTCCTATCATGAATGAAACTCTATCATCTATCTATATTTACTTACTCAGAGACTACCTACAATGATTCAGACAAACCAAGCTACACTAATTCCTGTACAAATCTATTAGACTGGACACGTCTGAATAAGGAATAACAGTAAGAGAGCCTAGTGACGTCAATATGTCGGATGAACCAGAACATCAGAATAGGGTGGAAAGGATAAATGTTTTAAAGATACAGTCAGTTCTACCTTCAGATAATGTTGTTTTATATGGATTTCCAGGGAATTACAAGCCAGTAGGAAATTTTACAATCAGGGACAGGTTGACTTTCTTGAAGTACAACCTTGAGGAAGGCTGTAAAGCAAAGAGACAGTTTCAAGCACACATTCCTTTTGGTCTCATCCATATACACACAAGTGGTGTCACTGCTGATGCTGGCATCTTTGATCACCAAGAACTCTTGTCAAATCCTACTGGAAACTTCCATAATTCTCAACCCTATCCATATGCTTCCATCGAAACCTGTGATTTTATAATTCTACTTTTCACATTATATGGTAATGCCGTGACAACTCATTCATTTCCTGATCATATCATAAGCTCCTAAAAGACAAGGAAAAATATGTTTTAATCTTGGAGCCCAATACCTAGCACGGTGCATGACAAACAATATGTACTTGCTAAATGCTTGTCGATGTTGCATGAATTTTCAAGACCTTGAAGCAGAAATTAGCACCTCCGCAAAGTGGACATTTCAACCGAAACTGATCTCAATTTGTCCTACCTTAATACACACACACAAAAGCCCAAATGATATTAAGATTTTTTTCAAATTATAACAAAAATACTTTTGAAAGTTACACATGGGAAGTCACCTACACCTTAAAGGAATAAACCTTGGGGGCGCCTGGGTGGCTCAGTCTAAGTGTCTGCCTTCCACTCAGGGCGTGATCCCAGAGTCCTGGGATCGAGCCCCACATCAGGCTCCTCTGCTGGGAGCCTGCTTCTTCCTCTCCCACTCCCCCTGCTTGTGTTCCCTCTCTCGCTGGCTGTCTCTCTCTATCAAATAAATAAATAAAATCTTTAAAGAAACAAGTAATAAACAATGAAGTTTATTCCTTATGAGATATTCAGGATCTAAATCTGCTTTCCAAAAAAATCTGCTTTTTATCATTTAATAACACTACTAATATTTCTTAATGGCTCTAATTGAACTTCTGAATTTGATTTAGCTACAAATAGAAGAATTTCTACCTAGCTACTGTAACATTTTTTACATTTCTGTTCTTATTTCATCGAGGATCAATATGTTCTCTTGCTTGTCTTGATATTGAAAACTTGAACTTACTAATTACACAAGATATTTGAAGTGTGCACACACGTGTGTGAGGGTCAGGCATGGGTACATGCTGCCACTTTGCTTATTTGCAAAAGCTAGTGCTTTGCTTAGGAATGAAAGCTGTAGAGAGTGTGGATAGTTCAGCGAATAAGATGACAGTAGTGCATATTGACGATGGGCCAGTAGCATCATCCATTGCAATGAAGAATAGAATTTTTATCAATGTTCCTTGTCCCAGAGTGGCACTTCAAAAGTAAATCATATCACTGATTATGGTCTATAAAAAGATTTTGGACTGTTCTAATGGAAGCAATTATTTTTTCCTGGTCCTTCGATGTAACAGAATTCAGACATACTGATTTTCAGTCACATTAACTTAGAAATAATATATGTTCAGTTAAGTTATAGCTCTTGATCATGTCACATGAATTCCACACCATAAATTACAGAATATTGGAAAGATTTGCCTGCTGTTTATAAACTTCAATACTGAATTACAGGAAAAATACATTTTGTTTTCATTGAAAATGTTATAATGTTTGAACCAAATAATACATTTTAATTTCTATAATATGATCTGGGGCCACAGGACATTTGAAAAGTCTTATGACACTGCATTATTCAGAGCAGGTAACTGAACACAAAGTCTTTTTCCTGTTTCTTTAACTCCCTGGGGATACTTTACTTATTACTTTGGGTCTTAGTAATGTCTAAAATTTACCTAACAACCAATTTCCCAACTCTCAGTGATTGACACAAAGTGACTCAGACTCCAGAGATACTCATATGTATAGGAGGTTAACTCTAGTTCCTAAGAAATACAGGACCTGCCAAGAAAAAAGTTATTATGCAAGAATTGGATACAATTAAGCCAAAGAGTATATCCTTACTTTGAAATTAGTAACAAGTTGAAAGAACTTTTTGCTTTCCTTTCAGCTCCTGTGGCATGGTAGGAGCACCGTCCTGGACTATGAAGGTAGCCTTGATGAGAATTCTTAAGAACACTTTTTAAACATTAAATATCAGTAAAAACACTTGGGCTGCCAAGTCATAAGAGCCAATATTTAAAATTAAGAAGGATGGAATAGCTAATCGTGATCGAATTAAATCGTTCCCAGCTATTTCTCACTCAAAAATGAACTGGACATTACACAAGCAAAAGACATGTTAGTTTGAAATTTCTATTTTCAGAGGCCATTCATATGAAAGCCCCAGACTTTACAAGTTCAGTCATTTCACATAAAGTTTTCTATTTTAGGTATACATTATAATCAAGTCTTTTGATATTATAGATAGTGACTTAGTTCAACTGTGGAGAATATGGACATAAACCCAAACCTAAAAGGAGTACTTAGGGAAGTTGTTATAGCATGGATTTCTTGCTTTCCAGCAAGTTCAAGCTCAATATGAGGTAAGACTTTGCAACTGAAGGTCCAAGAACAAATGATAAACCATGGCGAGATATATAATAATATATATAAATACTCTTTGATGGTAATGTACTCCTCCCAAAGAGAGACAGTTTCAACCCAGTTTTATAACTGATGTGCGAGACACACAATAGAAAAAGGGTAGTAAGGACACAGGGAAAGATTTGTTTATGTGGCTCGCAAGAGTTGAATTGTACTTACTAGCTAGCCACTTGTGAATGATTAATGAAGTACGGGAAGAAAATACAGAAAGAAAAAAAGAAAAAGATAAATGCTTTCTATCTCTCAGATAACAGAGAGGAAAAAGCAATACTCATCGCCCAGAATGACGTTACTTAAAAATCTCTTGGCATTCAGAAGTCAAACTCAAGAGGCCAACGTTTATTTATTCACAGTATTTCAGTATTTATTTAAATCACTTTTTCTTCCTTTTTGCATTTGAGAGGAATTGCTTTCAGATTAAGGAAAAATATTTTCGCAGTCTAACTGAAATACGAAACTACTCTTGATATTGTTTTCCCCTACAGAAATTAAAGGAAGCTTTACAAGTTTTGTTGCAACACTGAAAATTTAGATTTGAAATTCAAAACCACAGATGTAATCACAGCCAGACACTAATTAAGCATTGGGCCAAATTTGGTCCTAGAAATGTGTATGCATAATTTGTGACTTTAGTGGAAGTTGTCTGTGTGTTTTCAAGGGCAGACTTTAGTCAAACATTTATTGAAGGATCCTAGGAGAAATGCTTCCAAATAAACATGGCACCTTTATTTGATCATATTTACTTACTTTTAAACCTTTTCTTTTTGACTGAGATATATTGTTGGTAAAACTAGTCATTTTTCTATTTCCCACATTCATGAAAGACAAATGTTCTGTATAATCTTCAAGTTTTTTACTGTTATATTAAAGAGGGAAAACACAAAAGAGATACATAATCCTTTCCATCAGGGTTTCCACTTTTTAAGCTCCTAATGTTTCTAGGATTGTCTCAGCGTAGGTGACGGAGGAATATGTGTGGTAGCGAAGTAAGGAGGGCATTCAACTTCAGCAAAGTTTCCCTAAGAAGCCACTTCTTAGGAAAGTTGTTCCAAATATTTTATGGGATTGTTTTGTTTTGTTTTGTTCTCTATGGATTTTAATTTGCTTTAGTATTCGGTGGCATAAAGAAAAAAAAAAAAGCTTACTTTCAACGGTCTCTGAATGTGATTTGAGAAGTGTCCATGCTGGAATCTTATTCCCTTCCTCAGAAAAATTCTTCAGTTCCATGTAGGATTCTTGTCTCTAAACTCGAATCAGTTGCTGCTCTCCATGAAAGCTCTCTATAAACTCTGGGAAGGATGTGAGCAATTTGAGTAATCTTGAAAGGCAAATACACATTATTATTAATGGAATTTGGCAAGCTTCCTCATTGCTCTAAATCTCATTTTCCTCATCCAAAAAAATGAAGATAGCAACAAGTATTTATAGCATTGCTGTAAGAACCAAAACAAAAACAAGGAAGGAAATGCATGAAAGCGCCTAGACTACTAAGCACATAATACGCTTTTAATTATTTTTATTGTTCTTGTTCTATCTTCTTGTTCTCCTCCTCCTTCCCCTCCTCCTGCTGCTTCTCTTCCCTTCTCCCTATTTCTCTCCTACTAATGATGATGATGAGATAACAATGATAATCTTAGATCAACAAACTATATCCCTTATGTAATTCTCTATGTATTTTGAAGTAAACACCACACAGAAAACTTTATTTTTTTAAAAAGATTTTATTTTTATTTATTTGACAGAGAGAGCTGGAGAGCACAAGCAGGGGGAGTGGCAGAGGGAGAGGGAGAAGCAGGCTCCCGACTGAGCAAAGAGCCCAATGAGGGGCTTGAACCCAGGACCCTGGGATCAGGTCCTGAGTCGAAGGCAGTCGCTTAACCAACTGAGCCACCCAGGCGCCCCCACAGTTTAAAGAGTTTAAAGTTTAAAGAAAACTTTAAAACCATGTTCACTGCCTAAAGGTTTTGTATAAGATGACAAATGGAGTCAAATATTTTTTAGCCTTTCCAATAAACCACATATAAAAATGAATTCTTTCCACATTTAAGATTTCTTTTGCATGTCAGGGTTTTTATAACTTGTAACCAGTTATAACCAGAGTCCACAATAAATGGTTTTCTACCCATGTTCCGTTTCTCATTGAAAGATCAATGGTCATGTGGAATTCCGTGAGTCTCAGATGGTTAAGTGATATGCTTTCTGTAGAGCTCCTGTGAAAAGTCCACTTTTCTCAAGGCAACTAAAAATACGTTGAAGGTGCACAGTAAAAGAACAAGGGAGAACAACAAGCTGTGTCCAAAACAAAGGACTTTGCCAGTCATATTTAGTGTTGGGATAACCTGCTACTGGAAGAGTTTCAATTGATGAAGGGCCTTTTCTTTTTCTATAGACACAATTCTGACTGGTTAGCTCTGTTCATTTTGTTTTTTTCTAGGATTCCTCAGTACTCACACTACCACAACCAGGGTTGTGGTAGGGTTGTCTACTAGAGAAGATATCACAGTTTTCCTTTCTCTCTCTAAGTAAGGACTCTCACAGAGTCTATTACAAGGTGAAAGCCAGACACTGAAAGGCAATAATCATGGTGTACTTGGCCATAATCCTCTATCATCAGCACTCACCAAAAAATTATATACTGTAACAATTTAATAAGGTAAAGCTTATAAGAGTCCTGGATCAGGGAAGTAACTTCTCAAAAGGATATGTTTTAAATTTATATTCCAAAAGGATAGAATATCAGAGAAACAGAGAAAAGCAAATTTGATAAATTATATATTCTATATTCTGAGTCAATCATGCCCATTGCAACTAATAAGTGTAGTTCAAAATTAATTTTGGTCATAATCAATGTGGCCACGGCTATTTTCTGAAAATGTTTCTTTCTTATTTAGAAAAACAAAAGAAAAAACAGCTATGATGTGCAAAGTAAAATGGTGTTCTTTTGCCAAGGTGAAATTTAAAACTATGTCAATCACCAGCTATTAATTAAACTAGCACTCATTGGACCTTACACTAACTTTTACACCATGTCTATAATATCACTTATTTTCTGTTAATGTTATAACACTGGTGATTCAGAAGGAGGAAAGCAAGCGAGTGAGTGCCTGGCTCCATCCCTAAATGTCAACCGTTTAAGTGGTTTGACTTTTATGTTCTATTTACTTTGGTCAGTGTAAATTTCTATGGGTTTTGCTGGTTAGGGGAAAGGGGATTTGAGGATCTGTAGTTCTTGGTTATTAATATTTGACTTTGTTAGTGCCATCTATTTACTATATGACTTGTGAAAAAAAAAAAAAGAAGAAATCAGATATTCGTTTGCAGCCCTTAAAATGCATGGGGAGCGTGATCACACGTTGCGCCTGCAATCTCTATATAATGCTGTTCTCTTCAGCCTCACATTTAAGTAACAATGGCCTTTGATTCTTCATATATTTTACTTTTCTTACCACTGTATGTGTTTGTAGAATAAGAAACTGGTAGTTTTTTCTTAATATATTATACCCAGAGTATTTAACTTTTTGCTTAAGAAATGTCACAATGTGTCACAAGCATGATCAGTCCATCCAGGCTTTTGTTTCAGACCATACTACCCACAAATCTATTGTGAAATTCTGCATGTGGACCTCTATGCCACCAGCCTCTGAGCGAAGGGCATAGTCTAAATATTCCCTACACTGAACTCAATTCTACCACTGAATGCTACAGACAACAACCCTCTGCGGATAAACAGCATGTCTTACTAGACATTACTCAGTGAACAGTTGAGAAGCTCTCTTACCAAAGGGTCTAATTTAACTGTTTGGAATGGGTCATGAGAGGTAGCATGACGGAGACAGGTAAGTGGAGCCAGAGGGACACTTCGTTGGCTCTTCTGCTACTGAGTAGTTCAATTTTACCAAATTACCCTAAATTGCCCCATACTTGCTTGGGTGATAGCGCCAATTCATGGACTACAGTGTATTAAAAGTAGTTAGTATTTCCTCTCTGCTCTGAACAGCATATTTATTACTTTTCAGTATTTCCCTGCGCACAAAGCAGAGAATCTATTTTCTCTATCAGTGAAAATCTCCCCTTTAAACATACCCAAGTGCAATCTAGGACCTTCGAAGAGCTTTGGACTTCTTAGTCAATAGGATTCAGCAGCTTTCCTAGTTGGGTAATGTGATTTCTATAAATAGTTCTACTGGGGCTCATTCTTTAGTAGCAAGGTAAGAAATAATCATTGATTTCTCAAAGTTTGAGAAATGTTTCTTGCTGCTTGATCCCACATAATTTGTTAAAATTTCTTAGAACAGAGCAGGTCTTGAACTTGATCTGGAATAATCGGTTAGTCTATATACATCATTTAAGACAATAGTCCTTAACTTCTCTTGCGATGCTTCTTCTGAGGGGCAGTTATGATATTATGAATGTAGTACAGTAAGCTATTAATGGTTCTCAAGTTCAAAGCTTGTCACATTAAATTATGATAGTATGACTGTAAATTAAAAAATCCATTTGAAAAAAAATTATACAGGTATATTGACTGTCATTCTTTATTATTATTTTATTTCATTTTAATTCTAGTATAGTTAATATACAGTGTTATACTCATTTCAGGTGCACGATATAGTGATTCAACAATTCCATATATTACTCAGCGCTCATCAAGGTAAGTGTACTCTTAATCCCCTTCACCTGATTCATCCACCCCCCCCCACCTCCCCTCTGGTAACCAGAAGTTTGTTCTCTACAGTTAATGGTCTGTTTTTTAGTTTGTCTCCCCCCCCCCGCTTTGTTTGTTTTGTTTCTTAAATTCCACACATGAGTAAGTATCCAAAATACATAAAGAACTTATACAACTCAACAACCCCTCAAAATAAACCCCCAATTGATTCAATTAAAAAATGGGCAAAAGACATGAACTGACATTTCTCCAAAGAAGATATCCAGATAGCCAAGAGACACATGAAAGGACGCTCAACATCACTCATCATCAGGGAAATGCAAATTGAAACCACAATGAGATATCACCTCACACCTGTCAGAATGGCTAAAATCAAAAGCATAAGAAACAACCAGTGTTGGCAAAGGTGTGGAGAAATAGGAACCCTCATGCTCTCTTGGTGGGAATGCAAACTGGTGCAGCCACTGGGGAAAGCAGTATAAAGGTTGCTCAAAAAATTAGAAGTAGGAATTATCATGATTCAGGAATTGTACTACCGGCTGTTTACCCAAAGAATGACTGTCAGTCTTTATAACACAGATTGTGTCAGGCTGGACTCCAAAATGAGTATAGAAAAGAAGCCTTTATCTAAATCTAATACAGTGTTCCAATCCCTTGTGGACTATAGTTCTTCTGCTGCTTTTTATGTGGTATTTCCCATATTGGTCATGGCTAGAGAAATAAAGGGGAACACTTTATTTAATCCCTGAGAATGCACTCTTGGTCTCCATGAAAGTCTGCCTTATGTGCTTGCCAGACAGGGCTATTTTAAGGGAGTTAAGAATACTCACTCTACTCCATCTATTATCATCTCCTTTATCAGAGTAATGACCCCTTTTAATGACATCCCAGAATTCTATATTGCGGAAGTTAAATCCAAAAAGGTCTTGGGCAATTCCAAAGGTTCCATTTTATCAGGTCCAATTCAAACAGGGGTAAGGGCTGACTCAGTCAATATCCTGTGAGTGTGATAAATGCAGAACCCCTCCCTTACACACAGTACCCATTTCAGTTACAGCAATACAATCATGGAATAGCTAATATTTTCCCTAATCACATTTTCTTTCTTTCTTTCCTTTCTTTCTTTCTTTCTTTCTTTCTTTCTTTCTTTCTTTCTTTCTTTCTTTCTCTCTCTCTCTCTCTCTCTCTCCCTTCCTTCCTTCCTTCCTTCCTTCCTTCCTTTCTTCCTTTCTTTCTTTCCCTCTCTCTCTCTCTCTCTCTCTTTCTTTCTTTCTCTCTCTCTCTCTCTCTCTCTCTCTCCCTTCCTTCCTTCCTTCCTTCCTTCCTTCCTTCCTTCCTTCCTTCCTTTCTTTCTTTCCCAATCTCTCTCTCTCTCTCTCTCTCTTCTCTTTCCTTTTCCCTCAGAGTGCTACCTTCTTTTTGGGTGTCATGAACCTTTTTTCTGCATTGGTTAGCCCCATTCATGGTCACTGATCTGGCAGATCTCTTACCCTCGCCTCTCTATCCCCCAGTTCAAGAGCATAGCTAATTACATGCTTTTGTATCTGTCATAGTCTGTGTAAATGGCATTCAATTATGTGTATCTTTCTGATCATCAAACAGTCAAACCTGGATTGCTTTCCACTGTTCACTGTTCAGAAGATAGTATTCCATTTGTTGGGTCAAGAGAGTATGGGGAAATTACTTTTCTTGGTGTAAGCTGCAGAAATTTACCTTAATCCATTGCAACACTTTAGCTATCAAACCATCTGAAAGTGTCTTTCCACAAAGGTTTTCAGCCACTTGGGGATCAGCCATAACCCAAATAACTCCTTTCATTAAGCTGTATATAAAATTAGTGATTTGCTCTCTGATCATTTACTCTGAGAATCCATGCTAACAGGAATGTGTCAGGCTTGTGCTTATATTTCTGTATAAAGTATCCCAATCTTAACAGCATAATCTCTGAAATTTCAGGTCACCTGGATTGTGACTGACTACAATGTCTTTACTAAATTAAGAAAAAAAAAAGAAAAAGAGTCTTACTTCTCCTTCCTCTGTTCCAGTGTCTTCTTACATACATCTAGATTTTTACCAGGACTGCCATTAGCAGCTAGAGAATAGTATGTCTTAATTAACTTTCTTTCTACTTGCATTCTGTATCTATTCACTTGCCCAACCTGAGCTGAAGGCATCTGCCTAACCAACTGAGCCACCCAGGAGCCCAAGACCGGGACTCTAAACCAGCCACAAGATCTACTAATGATTCAAAGGGTCTAGGTGAATAGTAGGACATTCTTTCCCTGGAGGAACTCAAAATGTCAAATGCAGCTCCTCATTGCTGTATTGTCCCACATTGATTCACATGTCGATTTGGGATTAACATATGAGGTTTATGAGTAATATATGCAGGAGTATTGATCATAAAAGTTAGCCATGTTAGTTTTGGAAAACCCTTGTTTTATATTCTACTAATTACATAGTTCATGCGACCACTCCCATTCTCCAGCCATCTATGCTCCATAAACCATAAATTCCAGGCTTATCTACAATAAGCAATTCAGACCTACCAGGTATATCCTCCCCAAACATTTTATAGGTAAGGATTCCTGGTGTTTTTCCACTAGTGTGCTCTGTGAATAATGTTTTCATGGAGATTTGACCAAAGTCATGTTCTCCCATCCTTCAACTGCCCAAGAAGGGAAGGAATGAGCTATAAGCCTGATATTAACTCTTTCCTACCCATTACTGGATACCTGTACACAATGGGGTTTGTTTCAATAGTTTTAAAAGTTTTTATCAAGAGCCACTTTGACCTTCTAAACAGAGGTCTCTATCATTAGAACAATTTCTGGATTAGGTAACAATTTTATCTAGAATAATCTTAGATAAATTTTGTTACAAATATTTTGGCAACTAAAACTCCTGCCTTAATAAGGGGCTTTGCTATTTGTGCCTCAGTGAATAAAGATGACTTACTTGTAATTATCAGCTTTCTTTTTTTCAGATCAAATCTATTATGTTAAAATCCACTAACATTTGATTATTTTTCAACACACACTTTTTCAATTGATAGCACGGTTCCAGCTAATAGATCATAAACTCTGAAGTAGCTGAAATCTGAATCAACTCGAGCTTACTATAATAGTATTTTAACTTACTTCAGGCTTTGGGGATTAGTTGCCTTATGAACATCTCATTCCTCATTCAGTGTTTTAAGTGGCAGGATTTCCAAATTCTTTAGCAGTTTTTTCAGAGTGTCTTATGGCGAAACACCGGGCCCTTGAGATGCATCACAAACAAACAAATAAATAGAGCAAATGTAAAAATCAAATAGAAAAGACTCTGAAAACCCTGACATTTCCCAAACTCTTTTGACGATTACATCCTTTACAATAGCAAAATCTTTCAGCATCTTCTGGAACTAGCATCCTCCGAAGCAGTCTTTGGGAAACGCTGGTCTATGGATTGATTTCAAACTTCTTATTCTAGCAGTCAAGGCTTTCTGACCCTCCAAATTTGTCTAGACAAGCCACATTCTTTTCCAGCTGTCTAGTCTTCTCATTGTTTCCTGCTTGAACCATTGAGTCTGTCCTGCTCCTGCCTCACGTTGTTGCTGCCATGGTAGGCTTTTCTCCTTTCCTTCTCCTCTTCACATTCTATTCTTTCTTCATGGCTCACATTGTGCTTCTCAGACAGGAGCATTTGTTGGCCTCATACTATCCTCACTTATGCCAGTCCTTGACTTGCTTTGATCTTAAGTTGTTTCCTTTGACTTTCTTGGCTCTATCCTGTATTAGGTGTTGATCATTGCAGGTTGCGTTCCAGGCTCTCATGTGACTTGACTTTTAACTTTTTTTTCAGTCAGTTGCAGGCTCTGTTGTAAGACTGGGGGGAGGGGGAGCAAGTGGAAAGGAGCCACTAGGGTTTTTCTCTTTGCTTCTCTAGCAATATTTGCATCTTCGCCATAGCTCTCTGTTTGACTACACAGGCCCACCATGAATCAGCTTCCTTTGGGTGGCTTTGGTGTCTTCCTTGGGGTAACATGGACTCTTTCCTTTGATGATCAAGAACAGAAGTGGTAGCCGCTTCTTGCAATTGCTTATTTTGGGGCTGGAGATTCTCATGCATTTTATCACTTGTGTGGATAATCCCTGGCATGAAATTCCCTCTGTCGAAAGACTAGAAGTGATTTCTAGTCTCACTATTGTATACTGATGGTATAACATCAAGCATCGATTGAATTGCCATTTCATTATTTTCATATTCTACCTTTGCATTACTTTTTAAAATTATAGTGCCTGCATCTGCCTATTATAGGCTTTTAACACCATATGGTCCATGACGAAGACCCCTTGGGCGTACAAATTCCATGTGTAGTGTGGTATTTGAGGATATTTGCAACATGAAGAGCTGAAAATTACAGCCAAATTTTGCAATGGGAGGCTGAAAGTGGTCCAAATACTTGTGGTGATTCCGGTAAACTTTTCAATCATTTTGCCTTAGTATATGACATGCATGTGGCTACAGCACTTCCACTCTTCCCTCTGTGTCCAAACTCCTATCCTATTTTAAGTTAGTGGTCATTTATTCCTTCAGAAAATTAGTTAATAAATTAATTCTCACATCAAATTATCTGAGAAGAAGAGAAAGATGTTCTTATTTTGTCTAATCATTTCAGAGGATGTTGGCTCATTTGCCCTACTTGATGAATGACTGGGATTCATCGGAAGATTAATTCTTTTCTGTACAATACAGAGAATATAAACAGAAGATCAGAGGGGAAAGCCCACAACAAAAACAATAACCATAATCATCACTTAGGACTTAGTAAGCAACTAATTGTTACACAAAACTCAGCTTATCTCTGACTTCTCATCTCTCTTTTCATCCATCCCCTCTTTCCCCCCAATTTTTTACTCTGTGGCAGCCAATATATTTACTACCTGAAAGAGCAATAGAAAATCTTAAATCATATAAAAAAGGGGCTTGGGGAATGTGTATATGTAATTTAGATAGGAGTCAGTGTATTTCCCCAACACATTCATTGAAATTTATCAGCTTCTCTGTTCTTTGTTGATGAAAGGCTTAGAATTCTTTTGAACGGGACATATTTTTCTTCTGTTCGCTAAACCATTCTTCTGGTGGAAGGACTAACACAGGAGGAAAAATGAACGTGACCCCCTCAGCGGTTTGAAACGCCCCGCGCAGTTTATTCCTCTCACACCAGCAGATAGCGTTCCACCGGGAAGCCACTAGGTGGCAGCAGCAATGTAATAGCGCGGCTGTTTCTAACTAGTACGAAGGTACCTTACGAAGTTTTAGAGGGTTCTTTGTGCTTTTTTGTGTGTTTTTTGTTTTGTTTTGTTTTGTTTTTTGCTTGATTGTTTTGTTTTGCTTCTTTAGAAGAAAGTACAAAATGAAAACTTGAATTACTTAAAAAAGGAACGATAAAAAATAATGCTTGGGTTGTATGTGTTCTGCTTTTGTGAGCAAGGATGCAATTGAGCAGAACTTAAATCAGGAAATTTCACCGTCTTGATGCTGCCAGACAGTGAAGAAGCAAGAAAAAAGCAAATGTGTCAGTGTTTCTCATTCAGACCAACTTTAGCTTAGGATTTAACACTCTGGTTCTCACATAATGAGGAAATTGGCAAGCAAATCACACCCTTTCAATTTTTTTTGTGTGTGTGTGTGTGTAGAAAGTTCTGCGTTGTTAGAGCCACTACATAGATTTCAGCACCTCCCATTATATTCAAAATAGTCCTAAAGTGTTTTACAAACCGTTAAAAAGCTAAATGGCATACTAATGCTGAAGAAGTTTATTTCAGTGAAGTAGGACATATGAAAAATATATACAAAATGGAATTTGAAAAGACAAAAGTTTTTCACGTATGCATATTTTTTTTACTATGAGAATACATGTATTTTCTAAATAACTCTCACAATATATATACATACACACACACATATATCTATATATGAAAGGATTCTAAAGGATAAGAATCACGTACAATAAATTTAGTTAAACCAAGTTGTGCTATAAATACCTGATGACTTTTTCAACATAAAAATATAATTAGAAAACAACGGAGTGTATAGTTTATTTTATGTGACATGTTTTATTTCTTCAAAGCAAAATGGTTTAGAATTTGTTGAAATTATTTTGCTGTAAATCTGATTGAAGAATGGGAATACACACACACACATATACACAAATACCTGGTATAGTGTTTCAAGAGGACTAAACCCCTTTCTCCAAATTTCCGTGTGGAGGTGGACACAGATGTGCAATGGAAATGCTGAATGTGTCACAATTTATCAAAGGCTACATTATAAAGAACTTGTGGTTTGATGAGATGCTTTCTTAGCATTGTGTTTCATAGACTATATTCATCAGCGTAATGTAATTGTGAGAACAATAGGTGGGGATACTAAAATGTGATTTCTTGTCCAAAGCATTAAATAACCTCTGTTCACAGTTTCTTTTTCTGACAATAGTGTTCTATGGTAACTATAGTTTTGTGGGATCCAGTGAAAATATTAAGATTTAGCATGCCTGATGTGAAGCTCCGTATTCTTCTTTTTAATGAGATCTCCATGTGGATCTGAGGCTAGGCCAGTTGTGGGTACCACAACTAAGATACCTTGCAGGAAAGGAAATCTGATGTATGTCTCCTGGGCCTGTGCAGGTAGGTCAGGTCGACCTACACCTTTTCATTCTTTAGGAGGAAAGCGATAAAATATTGGCCACTGGCCCATTGTCTTTCTGATATTTCATTGAGTTACAGTGGACCCTAGAGTCTCTCTAGCAGGATAAATAATCCTTGTCTATCCCTGGAATGCCTCCATTCTTTCCTTCTCCTAAGAAGTATAACAGGCACAGGGGATATAAAGAACAGTAGAAATAAGAACTACTTTTTTATAGATGCGTGTATTAGTAAAATATCAGGCTTTCATTTCATTTAGGTTTATATTAGATCATCTAAAAAGCAATCACAGCCCAAACTGTCATATAACTTATTTTCGTAGATCTCAAAATGTGTTTGCTACATGAGGGTAGTTGAAGTAACTCTCAATTCCTACATACTTGCATAAATCCATGGAACAGAACTGCTTAGAACAAGAAAGGAGTGGTTGCTTTTATTCTGTAGTTTTCATCAGCAAATAGGTTGCACAATGAGTGGCAAACATTTTTCCAAACTAAATTTATTAAGATTACATTTAATTAATATACAGATACTCTTATTTAACATTTAAATGCATTGCCATCACATTAAGAGTGAAGTTCTAGTAAAAGAATTGAGACAGAAAGAAAGAAAAAGAAGTATGTTGGCAGGGGCTTTGAAATTGACATACAAGGAACAGCCATGGAAAAACAAGTGATTTCCGTGACGGTTGTGAAACTCACATGGGTTCTCATTACCTTGTACATATTCCCTCAATCCTTAATGAAGAGTGCAATATACTTACGCAGCAGGAGATACTTTTGATATCTATGCTACTTACGGCAAAGTTGAATTAGCATAGGTGGGCAGACCTATTGAGATGGAAACCTAACCCAAATTAGGCCAAACTCTTTGAAGAGATATGGAAATGAAAATGCTAAAACATTGTGAGAAAGGTAGATTTTATTTTCTTGCTTCCTTCATTTCTACGTTTCCTATGCAGATTTTAGAAAAATAGCAATGATTTAAAAGTTAAATCATCTTAAAACCAAAAACACAACAGTGTATGGGTTGGTCTGGTGGACACAGAATTGTATGTATGCACTCAGTTTACAACCTGAAATGGAGGAGAGAAATGGCAACACACACTTTACACATATATTATTGTAAAATTTGCCTTTGAAGTAACAAACGTGAGTTTTTAAGGTGTTTGGGAGAATTTAATAGCATAAATCAATGTATGTTGATAGGGAGTCACAGATTCTACTGTAAAATTCTAGAAGTACTCTTCCATAGAATTTTAGAATTTTCAGTTTAAGAAAAGAGTATTAATGAACCAAAGAACTGAAAGTCATAGGAGGTTATTTAAGGGATGAAATTTCCTAACGTCTGAGTTGCCAAGTGTACATTTCATCTACGCTTGGTGATACTGACCAGTCTCTAGGATTCTCAGTCGTAGGTGTGAAGGAGGGAAAGGGATAAAAGGTGGCTGAATCATCTCAAAGCTGTAGGCTGTAACAACTGTAATAAACACCATTATAATGGAGCAAAATACACAGTATATATGAAAAATATGAGTAAACATCTATATTGATTGACATATATGTATAAATGATGTAAATTAAAAAAAATACTTATACCTGCTTAGTGTATAACTTTATTTATTTATTTTTCAGATTTTATTTATTTATTTGAGAGAGAGGGAGAACAGTAGCAGACAGGGAGAGGGAGAAGCAGGCTCCCCGATGAGCAGGGAGCCTACTTGGGACTCCAGCCCAGAACCCTGAGATCATGATCTGAGCTGAAGGCAGATGCTTAACTGACTGAGCCACCCAGGTGCCCCTAACCTTATTTATTTAAAAATTGGGGGGAAAACACTTCAAATAGAAATTTATAAACAATATGCTTATTCTATTTACTGCAGTTTTAATGCTACATACCATTTATTAAACAATCTATAAGTGATATTCCCTGAGTTTAGATACCAGTCTCAATTTTTTTTTTTTTTTAACTAACCATTTACCAGTGTGGTTAACTGAAATTTTCCTTAATATCTCCTTTGGATAAGATTTAACTGGGAAACTTTTTAAAATGGTCCCACTATGGATCCAGTGAATTAAAATCTTCAGGATAGGTATCTGAAAAACTATGTATTTAGCAAGTGCATCAGGGGATATTTATTTTCAAAAAGTGCAAAATACTGGCCAACGGAAGAGTTCAGAGAGGATCTGAGGCCCTCTCCTGCACACTTTGTTGTTTTTATCCTCCCAGCTGCTAGCAGCTGAGTGCCTTCTCAAATCTTTTTCCTAATTTGGGGCATCAACATTGTGTGTAAAATTGGTGAAATGCTATGTCCTGCTTCTTTTTCGGAGGGACATGGGGAGCCTGATGACTCCTCCAAGTTTGCCTTTCCAAAGACCACTGAGAAGACTGGCAGTCATCTATCCATAGATCCTGAGGGTTTCAGCCTCTCCTGTTCACCAAGCCCACTGCACACTGCTCAACTTAGACTTGTCCTGAGAATGAATCATTTGGCTTCCATGGAAGGCTGAACATTTCCTAGTAGTAATGGGAAAGGTTGCACATGCTGCAGCTTCTGGGCCTTTTCTTTAAATGCCATGTGCCTGTGACTGCATGTACTGCGTATGCTGATCATTTCTGCATGGAGAGGGATTGTTTCCATGCTTCCCTATTCGCCGTAGTTCAAATATCTCCCTCCGTGAACAGAAAATGGAAATTATCCCACACTTGTAGATGCTGTTTTTGCAATAATGACAATTACCCTAGGGCCTTCGTAACTAAATACGCTTCTATTGTTAAATGCACTTTGCTCATCTCTTTCCTTGGTCATTAAAAACAAAACAAGACAAAAACAAAAATAAAAACAACTCTTTCATTCTTACTACGACAGATTCCCTCTCATAGCTCATAGCAGCCAGCATCTCTTTGTATCATTCAACAAAGTCACGATTTTGTAGGTGTGTGGGTTTATTTGGCTATTGTCTTATCTTAACCATTAGCTTTTAATCTAGACAATGGTGGAAACTATGTCTTCATTACTTTTATAGCTTCAGTGTCTCTTATAGGTTCAGGCACATGAAAATATAATTTTAAAAATGTCTTAAGAACTGTTAAATGTTTTCAAAGTGTCAGGGGCTCTGCTAAGTGCTTGACATGAATTAACTCATTTAATCCTAAAAACAATCCTATGAAATCATTACTACTATTATGTCCATTTTTTTTTTCTGGTTAAAAAATAGAGGATCAGAGATGTTAAGTGACTGGTTCAAAGCCATATACTTGTCATAGGGGTAAACTCAGGCCATCTGATAGCAGAAATATTTACTGGAAAAAAAATGAATAAATGAATGAATGAGTGGAATTTTCTTCTCACTGCCAAAGATTAAATTGGTCTGGATCTCTAAGGAAATTAGATCTGACGCTTTTCTTCAGTTGCAGTGGATGTTATTAAATTTAATGCTTTTCCTACAAGTGTACTATCGGTTTATGTATTACTATTATCTAATTACCATCTACTTTTAAACATGCATAGCAATCTGATTTACAAAAAGAAATGATAAAAACCCCAAACTTCTAATACTGGAATGCCAGCACTATGTATCTCAGAGATGTATTAATTGTATGTTGCTGAGTGTACAGCTAGTGAATCTCTCACTAATTCCTCTGATTCCCATAAAAGTTTCATTAGTTAGGAGAGGAAACATTGAGGGGATGTTTTTTAGATGTCTTAAACTCAAACGAGTACTCTGTATTTATTCTAGCAGTTTTAAGGAACATGCATGTTATTGTTTTAAGGGTTTTCCCCCCTATTTTCCCAAAGAATGGATAGGAATAATGCACAATGAAATGTTATATGGGTTTTAATTAGTATTTTTTGGATTAGATGAGCAATGAATATAAATATTTTCAGTGTCTGCAAAGAATTTTTTTTTGCAAGAAAAACATTTCCAGGTTAATTTCTCTTTTTTAATGGAAGATTGAATCGATTGGCTAATCTAATTATCTTCTTAAAAATCCCTGGAAAATGTCAAATTTTTCAATTATTAATCTGCATAATCTTAGATGTTTAAAGTGTATGACCACTTACCTCTTAATGAGGTTTAATCTAAAAATTATCTTAAGGATTCAGTTAGTGTACACATAAATCCATTTTAGTCTAGTTTTCTGAAGCCAAATTATTTAAATAATTTTGGAACAAAAGTTTAATTATGAACCATTCATAATTGGGTAAATTGAATACAAATTGAGATGGTTTAACCTCATTAATTTCCTATGTCACCTACAAGAGTGAAATTCATCAAATAATTTCCAAATCTCCATTTGGTTTTGTGCTACACTGACCTAAAATGTTTTACTTTTACTATTTTTTTTTTTTTGATGACTGGTTTCCAGTTTTCTTGGTTTAGTGTAGGGCATTCCACACTATTCAAGAAAACAAGATAGATTGAGATATATAGTGTTGCTGTATTATAGAATCTTTATATCCAAGGAGTATCATTCTCGAATTTGAGTATATGCAAGAGATCAGAGATCCGTGGCCTAAAACCACGGTGATTTTGCTAATTTTGCTCATCATCAGTATTTAGTCTGATATTCCGAAGTGAGTATAGCAGACCACACAGCATCTTTAGCTAACTGCAGTTTTTCATACCTTCTTATATTGCCTAGAAAAATACTTTACTAGCGGTGTGTCTTGATAACATCAAGAGGCTAATGAAGTTGAAAAAGCAGAATTTAGTTGTTATGATAATCACTTTCTACAGAGCAAAAAAGAAAAAAAAAAGCATTTTCAGAGTTTTCCTTAGGATTCAAGAGGTAACTTTATAAATATATCGAAGCCCTGAACGTATTTGACATAGTGTAGGTTACAAACCGCCCACAAAACAACTGCCTGGCCAATTCATTTCAGCCGCACTGTGGCAATGGCTGCACACTTGCACTTTGCTGACTTGCCATGAAAAATTTTATAAGCAGCTGGTTCAGTGAAAATCTTGCACTGATGAGCTCTCCAGGACTTTTAGCATGACCAAGCACTTTATCAACAGAGCACTCTGAAGGGAAATAGATGGCCTGACATGCAAACTTGTCAGAACAAACAGAATGAAGGGGGACAGCATGGTTTAGTTATAAGGAGGATGCCTGACAACAGGAGGAACATTGCGTACTTTATTTTTCTCAGCTTTATAAGGCATAGCTGTAGGCCATCTTTCCATGACACATCAACTTCTGGCACCAGGGAAATAATATGTATGAGTTTAAAGAGATGTCATGATTTGACTTACAGAGCTGAAAAACTATCATTGTTAAAAATCTGGGGGGAGAAAAGGAGCCAGAGTCATTTAACATTGCTAGCAATCCTGCTCTCATTTGTTCCAGGAAGGGTGTCTTGAGGAGGCAGAAGGCTTAGAAGAAAATCGCTCTAAGGAGCACATCGTAACTGGGATTGTGCAGTCCAGGCTGACTACCTGTCCTGTGTAGTCATTGATACAACCCAATACCCGCTCTTTATCAAATACAGCCACTTCCCATCTTCACAAATTTTTCTCTTGATTTACTTACCCCCTCCAAATAAGCAACTTCATCTGAGGCTTAGTCTAATGATTTCCTTATTTTGATTTGTTTTCTTTCCGTTCACGTTTTCCTTGAGTTTCTCTTCTCTCACTCATTTACATCTCTCCGTTTTATCATTACCTTGTTGTATTGCTTTTTCTTTCCAATTAAACTGCCACTTATCTAATTAAACATTAACAAATTAGGAGTACATTTGTATGTATGTGCATGCATTCCAATTGACTGAACTGAGTTTAGCAAGCAATGTATTCATTGTTTAAACATCTTTTACATAAATATAAATAAATATAATATCCATTAATTCATCCAATATAGAGAGATTACCTACTATGTGACAGTAATTATTCTTAGTATTAGGGATATTACAGTGGATAAAGTCCCTGCACTCATGGATATTGCATTCTGGTAAGGAACTTAGATAAGGAACAAATCAATATAAAATATAATGTCAGTACTAATGAATGGCATCACTGTGAAGGGGGTTCCTCCTTTAGATAGAGATAATCATGCAAGACTTCTCTGAGGAGGTGATGGTTGATCAGAATAAAATATGCAGCCTTGTGAATATCTAGCAGAAGGCCATTAAAGTGAGCATTCTGGGTATTCTTGCAGAATAGCAGGGAGAGCAACATGCCTGGGTCAAAGTGAGAGAGGAAATGTGTGAGTTGAAAATGTAACCGGAGTCCAGATCATGTAGGGCCCTGAAAAATACAGTCTTTGGATTTTATTATAAATGAGATGGGAAGCCAAGGGTAGGTCTAGCTCAGAGGATTAATATGGTCTTATTTTTGTTATAAAGGAATAATTCTGGGTGTTTGCATACGATGAATGAGAAGGCAGGGAGACCAGTTAGGAGGCTACTGTGGTGGTTCTGGGGTAGCTGGTGGGGCTGAGGCTGGGCTGGCAACTTGTCCAGGTGGAGGTGAGGTCAGATCCCAGACTAATTTTGAAAAAAGAGCTGCAAGAATTTGCTAATAGATTTTATGTAGAGTGTAAGAGAATGAAAATCTAAGATTTTCGGTCTGAGCAACTGAAAATATGTAATTGTTATTTAATAAAATGATGAGAGCTGGGTAGAGGAGGCTTGGGATGAAATATGAAGAGTTTAGGTCATTTTAAGTTTGAAACATCAATAAAATGTTCTGGGCAAGATGCTACATATGGCAACAGGTTATAAAATTTGCTTTTCAGCAAGTAGTCAGGTCATCACTGCTTGCTAACTAGCTTGCTTCTCCAGAGCATTAAAGACACATGCTTCTGTGGTCTACAGAGAAAGGAGTAGGTTTTTCTCAGCAATCTTGCAAATTCTTACCATTTATTTGTACATACACATATGCAAGGAGAATTTTTCAAATGTTTCTTTAAAGGGTTTTCTCCTTCTATATTATACAACTAAATCATTTTAATATTATACAACCAGGCCACTCTTACTAGTATTATTGACGCCTCCTCACATTTTTTTCTCCAAAATTTGTGTCTAAATGTCCAAGCAAAATTTATACTAATAAAATAGGAAGCACACTGCTGAAAATTTGATGAGAGAAATCAAGATTTGCCTTGGGACTCCATTTATTCGACTTGGTGAAATACTTTAGTTCTGGGGATTAAATAAATTGCTGATGATACAGAGTGATATTACAGGAAGATCACAGATTAGAAATTAGGAGGTTTGGCCTCTTGGGTTCTTGGATTTACCTCCAACAGTTAGATAGGAAGGGTGACACCATTCTTAGTGCTCAGTTTTCTCTTCTGTAAATTAAAATTTTATCTATTTCATTCTACCCTGTCTCTCAGAAAAAAATAATAAAGTAATGAAATCAATGAAAAATTAAAACCATGAAATACAAATTATTAATCAAGTTACTTATAACTAAATATAGATGGAACGACTATTTATTCCCTTTTAAAAATATATTTATTTATTTATTTATTTATTTATTTATTTATTTATTTATTTTTTAGAGAGAGAGAAAGCACTCCCAACAGCGGTGAGGGGCAAAGGGAGAGGAAGAGAGAGAGAGAGAATCTCAAGTGGACTTTGCACTGAGCCTAGAGCGTGGAGCCCTGGGCTTGATCCCACAACCCTGAGATCATGACCTGAGCCGAAACCAAGAGTTGGGTGCTTAACCCACTGAGCCACCCAGAGGCCCCACTATTCCCTTTTTCTAAGCAACATTTCAGAAGAATGTTAAAATTATCCTTTTAGTCTCTTCAATAGCTCACTCTTTCCGTAAGAGAGAAGGGCACATAGCATATACTTCCTGATCCTTTATCATACGTAATTTCCTTTATCAGCTATTTGGAAAACATAGGTTGAATAGATATAGCTCCTCCCATTAAGGAGTTAACAATTTAAGAATTTAAAAGGTTTGGATATGTGCACAAATAATTGCAATACAAAGTAATATGAGATAAATGCCACAATGTGGGACAAACAAAATATACCAAAGAATAAAAAGCCATTTAATATCCTCCCTACACCAGCTTATAATTCAGAAGAAAACAAATAAAAACATTATCCAAAATAATGTCTAATAGGCAATCACTTTCCTTCCAGAAGCATGAGATTTGATTACCATCTTTTTAACTTATATGAAGACAAATGTGGCCTATGGTCATAAAATTGCCTGAATGTTTGAGGAATCCATCCACATTACTCAATGATATTACATTCCACAGTAGTATATTCCATAGGTTGATTGTGCACTTTGTTACACCATTTTAGTTTATTTGTTCCATATTTACTGCCCTTCAACTCTAAGTATCTTTCTCCTCTCTTATTACTATAACATGGTAACAGGCACAATTGATTCATCAGCTACCATCACTCATTTTAAAATGCCGGTCTTTTTGGCTGTATTGACTTATGTTTTCTCCTCTGTTATAGAAATAAACCACTGCTATACCCTTGGCTAAATTCATGGCCTCACTAGTCCTCTGAATGGAAATCTCATATTTAGGGGAGTACAACTGAAATAAAAATATGTCTTTCCCACACAACCCATTGCAGTAATTCTGCTTGCCTTCAACTCTTCTGAACATGTGAAAAACATCTAGAAAGTGATCCTGTTTTTTGGTAACTGAATACAATGCACGTTGGTGTTATTTTCTTGATAAATAGTAATTAGTTCACAGAAACCTCCTAGGTATTTAATGAGGGTCAAAAATACAACAAATCTATTAAGTACAATTTGAGAACTGTGTTGGAAGTCAATTAGAAAATACTTCAACTCTTTTTTATTCTGCATATTATCTTCATAAAATTATGCTGGATGGTCAAAGGCACCATAAGTCAGTGTTTGAAATCCAAAGGTTTGAGCGGACTGTTGTGTTACTACTGAATTGAACCTGGACACACTAGGCTCTATGTGACTCAGGTTCTCCATTTTTAAAATGAAGACATAATAACACCTATGTCCTGGAGCTGTGGTGAGTATTGCATGAGTTGTTATGATCTGAGTGACTAGAAGAGGACCTCAGTGTATATTGGTTGTGTCTAATATTCCTGAAGTCGGTCTCTTTTGGATGTTGTGAGAACGAATATGGTGACGTGGTAAGAGATTCATTCATCCACTTAATTGCCCCTAAAGATATCTTGGTGAAGAAGTAACAAGAATGTTTACATTTCAGATATAGACATGTATACCCAGGAGTTAAATGAAGAGTTGGATCTAGGAATCTGAAGTAAATGTTAAAAATATATATCAAAGTTCATTAAAGGTACTCCGTTTTAAATGTAGAAAAATATAGGAGAAAGTACAAAAGGAAAGATTTTCTATTACTACACTATGTGCTATTTTCAAAGAATCTGTTAAACACAATATTTTTTCATTTCTATATAAGCAATCTAACCTGATATTATGATCTGGAACATATATTGCATATGTTTATAGATATATAAAATACAACCTTAAGAATAACTAAAAATTATCTTCAGCTTTGTTTCTTCCGTAAGATTTAATTACAATTGGCTGAGTTCTGATGGCATATAGATACAGGTTTTTGCAGGTTTTGTTTACTGGGGTTTTATTAGTTAGACTAAAAATGCCTCCCACCTGTGGAAGAATTGCCAGTATACTTGCAAGTTTCCTTGTTGTATGACACACTCTATTTTTGCCTCTGCTTCAACTGTTCTACCTACCTTTCTCTACTTGACTTTTTAATCTTGAATGCTCAAATTCGGGGGTACATCTTCCAGAAGGCCTTTTCCCAACTAAATTACATAGATTGGTTTAGGTGTTCTTCACCTGCTTTACTTTTACATTTTAATTAATATTCTATTTACCAGATTATATTAAAATTATATTGTGTTGTTCCCCTAATGGAATACAAGCGCGTTTAATGCAATGACTGTTTCTTATTCATCTTTTCCATACAGCATCTAGCAAGATGTTCACACAAGATAGGGGATCAATGAAATGAATGTTTTTGTTTTTGAACTGAACTAATATATTCTAGTTTTAAAATTGCATTTGTGAAGTGAATCCTAAATAAAGTATGAGCATCAGAAATGAGCCCAGTTTTCATGTTTTTTATGTGTTCTGAATAAGAATTCAAAGAAGCTGATGATGGATAAATAAAAACATGGAGCTATTTTTGTCCCACACTTGAGTACCTCTTCAAAGTTACAATTTAGTTGTTTACTTGAGGCATTCTCCTCTTCCCTATGTAATACAAGGCTCACTGTGGAAGGAGGAATATTTTACACATTAATTTGTACTGGGGTTGCTTTAAATATGTGCTTTCTGTAGAGATCATCTAAAGACATGCTGCACTGACATTTTTGTGGCCCTCGAAAACTCTACTTGTATTGGATATTTGATATCGTTATTCTCTGTGGTGCTTGCGAGCAACAAAGGGAGGGTCTGATGCAGGGCTGTCCCCAGGGGGCATAAGATGTTGCTGTGGTTCCCTTATGTCACCTATAGTCTTATCTTGGTGCTGAACTTTTCCATTGTTCTAGGAAAACATATTAAATATTAAAACTTTTGTTATTTAACCTATTGTGATTAATGCATTCCTTATGAAATATGTTTTTGATTATAGCATTTACATTGCTCTGACTGGGCTGCGTGGTAATAAATTTCTCATGAGTGAAGGAAGCTGGAGTCCTTGGATGCTCTTACGTAGAACAGAAGGTAGAGGCTGAAATTCAATTTTTAAAAATTCCTAGCAGCACACCTCCTTGTTTCTTACTAAAAAATAATTCAAATATTAAGGGAATATTCGATTGGCATTTTTTGCCTATGAATGATATTGCTAGCATAGTGCAAACACACATAATACTTACTCAGTAAACATCTGTTGAGAGACAATGAAAGAATATTAATAACCTTTGAGAAGCTTATGTGAAGCCTTTAGAAATAATTATGTGTCTGGGAAATATATTAATCTACCCAGTAAACAACAATAATTGGATATAAAAACAATACTTCAGAGACACTGTGGCACACTGGAGAGAACAGGACTCAGGTAACAGAAGCTCTGCTATTTGATGTATGACTTCTGCCATTTTCCTCCTCCAAGGCCTCAGTTTCCTAACATGTGAAAATGACAAGATGCAATAAAAAAACCCATATTATCACAGAGATGCCAATTATTTAAAAAAATCTGTGACTTTATGATGACTTATTGCTTTTCTTGATTAGAATTTATGTCTGGAAGAAGGAAAATTTTGTATATTTGCTATAGGCAGATATTTAAATTCCCTAAATCCAAAAGATCAAATTAGATGAAGGAAATATGAATGAAAAAAATATATATGCCATGAGGATGGGGTCCACATAGCTTTTCTAATAAAATAAACCTCTATTTCAGTGTGTTTCTAAAATTTTTTAATGGCCAAAAATATCTCCTTAGCCAAGTGCAGTGAGAATACAAGCAAATCTTGATTTCATACTCTCATTCTTTTCATATGTTCTATAAAATTTCATCTTTATTTTTTTTCAAAAAGGCTAGCTTTAAAATTTTTAATTTTTGATAGTTTATTTATGCATTTAAACCAAAATTAAATTAATACAATTTCCAGAAGAAGAGAATGAAGAAAATGAGTAGGAGAAAATTATCAAAAAATATTTAAAAACTCCTAGAATTAGTGGTCATAAATTTCTGGATTAAAAGTCTCCACTAAACATCTGAAGTAATAAATAAAACTTAAAATCTTAAAAAGTACACATCATCTTCACAATTGAGAACACAAAGAATAAAGAAAAGATTTTAAAAGCATATATAGAGAAGAACAAATGAAAAGAATAGGTCATGTGCAAAGGAAAAGCAAAAAAAGAAATTGGCATTAGATTTTTTTTTCTTAAAGATTTTATTTATTTATGTGACAGAGAGACAGCCAGCGAGAGAGGGAACACAGGCCGGGGGAGTGGGAGAGAAAGAAGCAGGCTCCCAGCGGAGGAGCCCGATGTGGACTTGATCCCGGAACGCCCGGATCACGCCCTGAGCCGAAGGCAGAGGCTCAACGACTGTGCCACCCAGGCGCCCCTGGCATTAGATTTTTAACAGCAACACTGAGACTCAGAAAACAAAGGGGTAATACCTTAAAATTTCTAAATGAAAATTATTTCAAATATAGAATTATCTACCCAGGTAATATCAATCACTAGGGCTTTTTACAGATAATAAGGGTGTTAAAAATGTAATTTTTATGCAATTATCCCAAGGAAGCCACTGGAAAATAAAACTCACACACACACAAAAAAGGAAGAAAACTATGAAAGAAAAAGACATCGGAACCAAGAAAGTGTTCTCGAAGGGTGATGAGTAGTAGCGTTGTTGAATATGGTCTCCAAGGTGGATGTTTTCTGATGGGCATTTACATGAATCATAAAGATTCACACAATTCTGTGTCTTTTCCATAGGTCTGTCTACATACCTCTTCTCTATACATCTTCATCTTCATTTGACAGTATTCATAACAAAGTAGCCAAACTTCTAGCTACTGTCCAACATCTCTGTATTTTGCCCTGATATTATTGTCCCTCCATTCAAACTTGATAACTAAATACACAGCTTGAAGCTCTTCCCACTGGGATGATGTCTGCATATAACTGTGACAGAAATCTAATTTCAGCTTGTATCATTCTATCAAACTGATCCATGCATGGATTGCGAGCCAAATATTTTTCACCTCTCCAGCTACTCATAGGGAACTCACCAAGGAGTGAGAGCCGTGAGTTGAGAGAAGCACTCTTTTCCATTCTGGACTAATTATTGCAAACCTAAATTGTACCATTTCCTTCATCATACGGATTTCTACTACCCCTCCTCAAACTTGGTAAATATTAAAATACACAGCAAATAATGAACAATTATGATTCTAGCATCGAATTATACTTCATGTATCTAATCTCTACAAGGACCCAAGAGTGCATTGGAAGATGGTTTTTACATAGTGATTAGTTCTTTACCGCAGAAGGAGTGGTCTTATTCTACACATTAATGGACTGTGCTATGATATATATAAAATATATAATATATAGGTAAATATCTACATCTACCACATATATTTCTAGCACCATTGGATTTATCGGATCATATTTTCCAAGTAGTAGATCAGCTTTCACTAGCTGTCAGTCATGTGATCAAGGGACAGAGCAGAATTCACAGATATGGTGCATACGGATCTGATGTCCAAGAGGACTAGTAAGCAATGTGTTTTTTAATTATTGAAGGAGGCATAAGGCATGAAACTTATTCTTGTCCATAGAAGATATGTCCCAGCATGCACCAAATCATTGGACTCCTACATGTTGTACTACTTAGGCAAAATTTTGTAAGGTTTATCACCCACTATTTGGCACATATGTGTCTTCTATGACATCCAAGAAACTTACCACATCATGTTCAGTGCCAAAATAAGTATGCTATTATCACTATTGGGAGCCAGTGGGACGTTCTAAAAATAGCAAGATAATAAAAATTCGTTTGAGCTACATTTTCACTGAGAACAGGACATTTATGTAGTTCAGGGCAAAAATGTGAATGTGTACTACTATCCCTTCCATGTAAACATGAAGTAGTACCAATCTTACTTTTTTTTTTTTTTTAAAGATTTTATTAATTTATTTTAGAGAAAGAGAAAGCACAAGCAGGAGGAGGGCCAGATAAAGAGGGAAAGAGAATCTCAAGCAAATTCCATGCTGAGTGTGAAGGCTGACATGAAACTTGATCTCACAACCCTAAGATCAAGATCTGAGGCAAAATCAAGATTGATACTTAACCCACTGAGCCACCCAGGTGCTCCACTACTGATCTTTCTTAATAAGGATTGAAAATAACATTCACCAGGTGGATACTAACCTATCACTTGGCATAAGCTGCGTTAAATTGTTCTAGTAAATTTAATATATTCAGCTCAACAGCTGAAATTGGGATTATGACTTAGTTATGTTATGGCAGTACAGTTATTGGTCATGGTTCACCTATATTTGTATTATTATTATTTTTTGGTAGGGCTCTTATCAATGAGTTAAATGAGAATATAATGACACTCATCACCCTCCATATTTAAGACTTTAAGGTAGGTATTAATTTATGTTAATCACCCAGGATGTACATAATTTTGTTACTGATTTGCTCTCTGGCCAGGATGGAGAAGACTAAGTAGTTTCTATTTGACCCTTCCTAAAATAATGACAATCACTCAAAAGATCAAGCACAAATAAATACACAGAACAAGAAGAATGACCAAAGAGTCTTTCTGCAGAGTAACTGGAACCACTGTAGAACAGCCTTGAGCAAGGACTCCATTTATATGTCTGTAACACAACAGCCACAACAGCTTTGGGAATTCCTTTATAATGTAAGTCAAACCCTTCTCTGATAGTGATTTCCCTTTTCTCAGTGTCAGTTAACTCTGGTAAGTAGCTGAGGTCCATTTGAGAGTAATTAGAATTATTTTTTAAAGATTTATTTATTTGAGAGAGAGAGAGAGAGAGGGAGCACGAGCAGGTGGAGGGGCAGAGGGAGAGGGAGAAGCAGGCTCCCTTCTGAGCAGGCAGACCACCACAGGGCTCGATCTCAAGACCCCAGGATCATGACCTGAGCTGAAGGTAGACACTCAACTGACTAAGCCAGCCAGGCACCCTAGACAGAATTTTTTTATGTGTGTGTGTGTATGTAGGTATGTGTGTGCATATCTATCTATACCTATATCTATATCTACATCTATATCTATATTTATCTGAGGATCCACCTGGGGAATGATGATTAGGGAGAATATTATATGTATGATACATAATTAATAACATATATATTAATTAATAATATATAAAGTACATATGTATGTATGTATTTGGGTAAGGGCTTTATTGAATTATTCCTAAATGGATCCGCCCTCCCCTTCAATCAATGAGATCTGAATTTGAGAATTACCTTAGATATGGAAACTGAAGAAACTATCACAATTTCCCATCATGCCAGTTGACATATGCCTTTGTCTCACATCTCTTAATCTTTTTGGTTATATAAGACAAGCAATACTACCGTTGGTTCCCAGCCTTCTTGCCCCTATTGATACACTGGTCCATTAGTGCCATAACCATAAATATATATAAGTAAATGTTCTCTGGTTATCATTCACCTTGCCTCGAGTTATTAATTGCCACCACATGACCTCTGCTACATTTGTATTGACAGTAGAGAGCCCCATCATGTGGAAACTTCTCCTTACCATAAACGCTTGCTTGCAAAAGATGGCCACTAAGGTGATTGATTGACGGATTGATGCTATTGCTCATTTACAAGTCAACTATTTTTCTTATATGAATAGAATCTTTTAAACCCTCTCAGGGAATATAGCCATAGTGTGATCTCACATCATAAATCCATTCTAACATGTCCACTTGTGATGTCCTTGTGTCCTCTTCCTAATACTCTGTCAAAGCAATATAGCATCCCACCTCATTTAGCAAAGGTCATTGTTATGCCCATGTTTCAAAGAGCTAGGCTATAAGCTTATTAGGACTAGCTTTAGGTATGCTTGGGATGTTAAATCCTGATGCCTCCATTTCAATGAACTCTCTTACCTCTCCAACCTTAAATTTTATTTTTCTTTTAACACCCATCCCCATTTTGCCACCAATATATATATAAAAGTTATGCAGTTCTTTTGATAAGTATTGTGTTTCATAGTTGGAAATGTTATTTTATACTGATGTTATGCCAAGATCTGACTCATTATTTGTTGAGTGGTGTTTCTCAAACTTCAGCATGAATCAAAACCATCTGGAGGACTTGGAACTGTTGACTGCTGGGCCCCACCCCAAGTTTCTGATTCAATAGGGTCTAGGTCTAACCAGTTCCCAGATAATGATGATGTTACTGATTCGAGTATATGTCCCAAGGAACCATTGGTCTAGGGTCAATGAGAACAGATGGGGTAGATTTGAGGAGGAAAATTATTTTTGAGCCACTTAGCTCATATGGATGGTTTTTAAACAGTGGGAGGATGAGCTCCTCTAAAAATAGGGTGAGGTTATTTCTGCCTGACCAGAGGTTAAGGTTCAAGGTTCCTAAGTACATTGATCCAAAAGCCCAGGATTGCCAGGGTTATACATCAAGGAGATCAATACCTTAGAAAATTGCTGATTTTTAGTTTATTTTAATTTAAAAAATCATAAAGAGTTTTCTAGGTAAAGATGGCAAATTGAACATAAATATTTCTGTCTACTAAGAGTCTACTAAAACTCCACTAAAAGACAGTAAAGGAAATTTCCAAAGCCATTAACTAATAAGGACAATGTGAGAAATGTAAGAAAAAAGTAAATTTTTTTATGAAAACAAATGTTTGAAGGTAAATAACAGACCCAAGACACATTATTTCTAAGCTGAGAGAACTGACCTGACTTACACCACAGAATGCACACAGTGTTAAATATTAGTAGCACCACTCTGGAAGTAGAGGTGAAAACACAGTTAAAAAGAAGAGAATTTCTTGGAGTCTGTTTAAGAAGTGAGATCCTCTAATCCCCTTCCTCTCTTGGAATAACAGAGGCTTAATCACTAAACAGAGTGAAACAGAAGGATCATCAGTGGAGAGCAGATGAGACACATGGGCAAGAGTCCCAAAGAGAACACAGATAATTAAATTAATATCAATAATTAATATTGAGACCTTATCTTACCCCACTGGGCTCTCTTAATGCTGGCCACCAGATTTTTATTCTCCAGGCAGGAGAACTGAAGATTTTCCCTTGTAGAATATGTCAAGCCACAAAAAAAGTTCTAAACCTACCACCACCAATGTCTTTCCCCAAAGAAATGATGGTCCTACTTCTCAAACAAAAAGCTCAGAATCAAAGCCATTCTCCCACATTATCAAAGCTTTCAATAATCTTTATAGAGACCCAAAGATCACAAAATACCCGAAGACATCTCTAAGAAATAAAAAGAATTAACATGTAGGGCAATTACTACACAAGGACACGATTTTCAAAAATAACATTAATATCGGATAACTCAAAGTTAATATTATACATACTTAAAATGAACATCAGGATGAAAAGGGCTTTTGAAAATTAAAAACATGATACAGATGTGAAAAAATACAACAGGAGATTTGGCAGAAGATGTTGAATAAGTGTCCCAGAATTTAGAGTTAAATCCGAGAAAGAAAAATTGGAAGAAAAAATAGAGAACTAGTAAAAAGCACCCAATATCTCAAAAATGAAGTTCCAGAGAAAGATATAAAAAATGTGAGAAAGGAAGAAATTAATGAGAAATGTAAAACTTTTAGTAGAATAAAAAAATCTGAAGTTTCCAAATTAAAAGGGCCCACTAAAGGCACAGAACAATGTTTGAAAATTGGCCAACTGCAAGGAAATTGCAGAATTTCATAACACTGTGACCAAAGAGATGTTACGAACCTCTAGAGAGTGATGGCCAAAAATCCTCACATCAGATCATAGTGACTATTGAACGGCAGCAACGGAAGTGACATAGTTTAGAGTGATGACTTCACAACGCTGAGATAAAATGGCTTCTACTCTTGAATTCTATCAGGTAAAAATCTCAATCAAACACGAGGTAGAACTGTGACATTTCAAACATTTAGTTCTCAAAAACTGGGGCACCTGGGTTGCTCAGTTGGTTAAGTGTCAGGCTCTTGATTTCAGCTCAGGTCATGGTCTCGGGGTCATGGGATCAAGCCCGGCGTTGGGCAGTCTGCTTGTCCCTCTCTCCGTGCCCCTCCCTCTCCATGCTCTCTCTCTCTCTGTCTCAAATAAATAAATAAAATCTTTAAAAAAAAGCCACATTATTTCCCAGGTTTTCTTTCTCTGACAGGAGGTGAAGAAAGTACCTCACCTAAGTGAGAAAATAAACAAGAAGTAAAAACACAGAATACAGAAAAAAAGGCACAAAAAAAGAGAGAAATTAAAACATGAATATGGAAGACGAAGAAGCTGGGATGTACTACAGCGGGGAATTGTCCACAGGTGTAAGGCAGACCCCGTACAACTCCAGGAGAGATTTCACAAATGAAGAGGTTTTGACAATAACTGCTGACTATGAATGTATTGAGATTGAGACAAATAGAAAGTGTTTAGCATTGAGTTAATGAAAATACCTAGAAAATAAGGGGAAAATACAATGTTTTAATTCCAAAGGAAACGAAAAACTAGGACAGAAAATGTACTTACAGCACACTGCTTTTCTTTGGGAAGAATGTTACTTACATAGTTCAAATAATACGAACACTGACTACTGGATGAACTAGTAGAGGCTTGTGTAACCAGTTTTCCTCTTGTTCTGGGCATGAAGGAGAATTTTACTTCCCTGGCTCTTTAGTTAGGAAAGACCTTATAAGTTCTTTCCAGTGAGCTGTGTATGTAAGTTAACAATGTCACTTCTGGTTTGAAGACGTCAATTGCCTGTGTGAGTCCAATCAGCACTCTCTTTTCTTGATGAATTGACTAAAAAGGACGCAATTCCCAAAGGATACAAATATTGAATTGCGGCGCCTCCACCAGCTTTAAGTGTTGGGACACTGCCTTCATGACACAGGTCCTGGAGAGCTTCCTGGAGTAACTGCCTAATGTGAGAACTCTGCTGCTGGCTCTTCAGCTCACCATGACATAAATCGCAGACAGGCATCATGATCAGTGGCCCATCATATCACAACTTTCAAACTCTGTTGATGATCCGTCATGGCATACCTGTTAATTCAGCTTATGCACACACGAACAAGTGTGTGGTTGTATCGCCGCCTTGTTTTCCAATAATAAACCAATGTGACATTTTACAACAATGAATAAACAGAAAGCTAATTGGCTAATAAAGATTAAAATGCACAAATAAATGGAACGTGATAAAGCTGGAGATGAACTTTGAATCAAACATAAATGGATCGGGACACCTGGGTGGCTCAGTTGGTTAAGTATTCTGACTCTTGATTTCAGCTCAGGTCATGATCTCAGGGTTGTGAGATTCAGCCCTCTGTGGTGGCTCTCCCCTGGGTGTGGAGCCTGCTTAAGATTCTGTCTTTCTTCCTCTGCTCCTCCACCCCCCACTCATTTTCTCTCCCTCCCTCTCTCTTTAAAAGGTGGGGGTGCCTGGGTAGCTCAGTCGGTTAAGCGGCCCACTCTTGGTTTTGGCTCAGGTCATGATCTCAAGGTCCTAGGATTAAGCCCCGCATAGGGCTCTGCACTCAGCAGGTAGTATGCCTGAGGATTCTCTGTCTCTCTCTCTGTCCCTACCCCCACTTGCGTGCACTCTCTCTCTCTCTAAAATAAATCTTAAAAAAAAAAGAGAGAAATGTTCAAAACTGACCAAGTTTAGAAAGGAGGATGACAATTCAGAAAGGCATTTAAAAGAGTGTTCACTCTGTATCACACAATTTACAACAAGAAGGCCAACTATTCAAACTACTCTAAAGGAGGTTTTCAAAAAGAAATAAATTATATTTTCAATGTTTCGAATGTTTTAAATTACAATGATATAAATCAATATTAGTTTTACTCTTTTTGCATTTTCCTATATACTTATACCTGACAGAAGAATCTTTGATGTTTTGACAGTTTCAAAGGTCACAGAACAATGACCATTTTCCCATTGTTTATTAAGATAACTTTGAATAGTTTCACGCTGCACATTGTTATTGTCCAGAACTGCTATGCTATATAAGGACTGCCTGTAGTTGAAAATTATTCCTTCTAGAAATTGTGAAATTAGCAGGTAAAAAGGGGTAGAAGACGGATGTTCTTTGCAAAAGTGATTCTTTAAGTTTGTAGTACACATAGTTTTGATAAAAAAAATCTAAATGTGAAAAAACAAGCTATTTTTAACAATTATAATGGAATTCTAGCATAATAATACTCGGGACAACAGAGAAGATAGGATCTTATGAAGGCAATAATTTTTAAGTGAAAGAATGAATGTATGAGTCAGTAATGTCACAGAATGAATTTCAGTTTTGTTTGAGGCTTCTTCAATTTAGCTTATTTCATAGTAATGATAATAGTAATCATAATAGCTAACATTTACTGAGTTACTTTTAATTGTCAGACAATAAGATACAAACTTCGTGTATGTTGTCACATGTGATCTTCATTATTACTCTATGATAGGTAATATTATTATACTAAAATTTTCAAACTAGAAATCAACGGTTAAGCTTTCTCAAAGTCACAGAACAATTTTGAGCTAGAGTCAAGATTTGAAACTAAGAAATCTACCTTCAGAAACCTTGCTGTTAATCTTTTAGGCTATGATCCCATGCAGTTGCTGCTGTATGGTGATGTTGGCTGTCATGAAGAGCTAATCTATATGACAGCAACAACAGTAACAAAGAAATAAGAGTATATTGATGGTTAAACCCATCAATATACTTAAAATATTCATTTAGTAGCTCATCCATTTCACTTCATTTATAAAACCTGAGAGTTCCCGGGTGGGGGGCAGGGAGGGGTGTCTTTCAACTCTTTCTAATAAGGTTATTCACTTTAGTTTATAATAAAAAAAAGAATTCTTTTGAGAAAGAGTTACCCAGTTTGGTTTGCTGTCACTCTTAGTTTATTTTCCAGCTTAAGAATCAGCCAGTAAAGCAGGAAGGTAGAAAGGTGGGTATTTCTCAATGGAAATGTGATTAAATTCTCTGTAGTTATGTTGCTTAAAATAATTTATCACGTAGACTCAATATTAATGTTTTAGAAAAGTCTTTAGACTTGTGTTTATGTAACCTAGGAACGCAGTAAAATCTTAAGGAGATGGCTAGCTATACAGATTCGTTAGCTATATTCAATACCTAAAAGGTCAGACACTACAAGGATGAGTCAGGGAGGTTTTTTTGTTTTTTGTTTGTTTTTTAAATCAAGCTTTATGGGTAGTATCTGATAATTTTTAAAACTTGGTTTGAAGGATACCATTTCGAAAACCTGGGGATAGTGTTGAACAAACGATGACTACTTTATTTCACAAATCTCCAAAGTGATTTCTGAAACATAATTTTAGGAAACTTCATATTACCTATGGAAAAACTGAAATGCAGTGCGAGTCAGACTCAGACACATCCACCATCTCCCTCTGAAAAGGTTAAGTCTGGCAGATGGAGTTTAGTTAATTTATTAGTCATTTAGATTTTTCTTACCGATTGTCATAAAAACAATTAAATATGAGGAAGGAAATTTACATGTGGTGTAAATTTGTGTGTTTTCTAAGTAACACTTAATCCTATGGTTTATAAAAAGTACACGTCTTAATTTTTGCTATAAAGAGGGCTGATTGGTTTGTAAGAAGATTATTGTTTATTTAAAAGCTAAGTGTTAAAATGAAACATCAGGAAGAAAAGTTTATCAACTGAGTGGTTCACAAGGTCAGGAACAGACAAATAGGGATGCCTGGGTGGCTGAGTCAGTTAAGCGTCCTCCTTCAGTTCAGGCCATGATCCCAGGGTGCTGGGATTGAGTCCTGCATTGGGCTCCTTGCTCAGCAGGGAGCCTGCTTCTCCCTCTGCCGCTGCTACTCCCCCTGCTTGCACCCACGCTCTCTGTCAAATAATTAAAATCTTTAGAAAAAAAAAAAGGAACAGACAAATATTCTAGAATTAAAGTGCTTGTATAATAACAACTTTGCATATCAATATTTATATTAGTATTTGTATCTACATCTATTTCTATATGTGCAAAATATACCAGGTTTTAGAATTAGTGTTTAAATTTAGGGAATGAATGAAACTCTTCAGTAATAGGAGAATGGTAACAGAAAATGATAAAGGAAGATTCTGCATTTTCTTATTAAATAAAACATGTTAAAGTGTCACAAACTTTCCAATCTCTTTCAGAATTGAATATCTTGTGAAGTAAGTTGAAGTTGTATAAAAATTACAAGAAGATCTTAGGAAGAAATTTTGACTGAATAGTGATTGTTTAAACCATTTGTAACTAGACTCTAGACAAGGGTATCATGGGTAAAGAATTACCACTGTCAACACAGTTTCATATTGTTAAGATTTAACGGCAAATAAAAAAAATAATGTATCATCATTACTCTTGTAGGACTTTGAATAAACTAAATTAACCTTTTTATAAAGAGAGCCATACTCATTTTTAGTTAATTTTCAAAAATATTTCCCTAGAAGATATTTTAACATAACCTTTCACCCACATGGATTTCTCGCAGTTTTCACTGTGCTGTTTTTCAAACTTGCCCCTCCACTTTAACACATCATGATAAAAATTTCACCATTTGGGAAGCAAAGAAAAACTTGTTTTTTTTTTTTTTTTGTAGATAGGCTTCAATATTGCTAATCTAAAGTTGAATATATTGAATGAAGACAGACACACCCATATACACACATATTTAAAGGTATGTTGCAAAGCAGAACCCTCATCTAGGGACTTCTTGAAATATTACCTACCTATCTCTATCCCAGAACTGATCAAATGATAATTTGCTTGTTTTTCTTTTCAGCAGTATTGTAGTAAGATAAAACTTAGTGAGAAAATCTGCATTCTAACAATATTAAACTTATATAATTGCCCTTGGGCTATTTAAATTTTTTGTCTTAATGATTTGGTTTTACACGTAGTTACAATGATAATAATAAAAATAATGGTTTAAAAATAGCATAATTACAATTATTCACTGGTCCCCAAACAAAAAAGAAGAGGAAGATGTAAGACATTCATTCATGTTATTTATAGCTACATTCAAACTTTTGGTATCTATGGTGACTAGGGCACTAGAGCACCTAATATAGACATGTTGCCTTTAATAACAACAGTAGCTAACTTTTATTGGCATGATTTTTGTTTTCTCTTTTGTCCTCACAACTTCCCTATGAATTTGTTATACTAATTATTACCATTTTGCTATCAAGTAAAGAGAGGCACAGAGACCTTAAGGTACCTGCCCAAAGATGGATAGTTAAGAAACGTCTAAACCAGGACCCAGGGCCCAGGCGGTCTATCTCTAGGACTCCTGCTAATTTAATGTACTGACATATGTATGTATATATAAGCCTGGTGTGATATATTTATTATAGATGTTTGTAAATATTTGTGCTTAAAGTAAATAATAAAAATATTTTACTATAACAAAGTATTTTCATTTCAAATGGGTCAGAAAATAGAAAACAGGGAGCCACATATTAGTTATTCAAGAAACCTGTGGAGGGAATGAAACATCGTACTGCCAGAAGGAATTTCACAAGGATCTATGCTCATTAGGGGAACTGTCATTATTTTTAATCCGGCATTATGTAGTCACGGTATAGTGAATGTTAGTTATGCAAACAAAACACCATTTCATGATAGAAAATAAATGTGTTTTTTTGAATTTCAAAGCTCAAGGGAAAAAAAGGACTCTTTATCCAATCAATAAGCCATAGCAACCTGGAGAGGTCTGATATTCCAGTCCAAATTTTTTGTTCCATCCTCCAGGAGCTGGCCACAAACATGGGAGAAATTACTCCAGCATTGGACCACAACAGGATGTCATGCTTGGATTAAAAATTTGCTTTTCAATTGATGATCATTGTAGAGATGATTCATGGGTAAAGTGTATCTCAATAAGGAATTGAGGTAGTTATTTCCAGATGTTGTACACTCCACTCATTCTCAACAACTGAATGGCATGTTATTATTTATTACTCAGAATGTTTGGAAAGTTTTGACACTTATGAGTTGGGATATGTTGTTGATCCCCCTAATCCTTAAAATTATACTAAATATGCTTTAATTTCTGTTTATTTAAGAAAGTATTTTACTAATATTATCATAACAACATTGCCATTGTTACAGGAAATGATTTAGATACGCACTGATCCTTTCTTTTACTCTAGCCATGTCTTTTTTATGAATAAATTCCTGATGCTCGTGTGTGCTACAGTTAAAAATGCATGGATTTTGGAATCAGAGTGATTGGATATAAATTTTCATTTCACTACTTTTGAGCCTTATGATCATGTTTTAGCTACTTAACCTTTATAAATCTCAAGATCATATGTAAAACAAGGATAACCATGTCCATCTTTGGCTTATAGAAAAGATTAATGGGAAAACATCTGTGAAACAGAGTGTAAAGTATTATGTCTATCATATGGTAGGTGTTTGATAAATACTCTGACCACTTTCCTTTATCAGTTTTAACACTGATATAAAACGTTAAAAGTATTAATAATAACTTGTTTACATCTCCATATGATGGGACTAATTTTTTAGACACCAAATCAAAAGTAATTATAAATCATTATTTTGAAATCATTAGATTCAATGTCATCCACTTCTTTGCTTTGGGATCTGTTTTGCTTCCTGCATTCCATTACCATGGACTTTGTAGAGAGGAGGTATGAACTGGGTCAAGCGATGGATTTCATGAAAGATTGGATGCATCAGTATTGGAAAACATTTTAAAAAACTGTTCTGCTGGTAGTTAGCCAGGAGTGTCTTTACACCCAAAACATGGTTAATAAAATAGAAAATACAGGCGAGCTATTTTGCTTAAACTTCACCTTTTCATTCTGTTGACACAGAGCTAAATTTCCCCAAAGTTAAGCTGTACTCTTACCTCACCATACTCATCAACGATCTAAATTTGTTTTTAAAACAAATGGTGGATTTAGAATTTAATTTGCTTCTTGGTTAAGCAGAGGAAATGCCACAGTAATGACCAAGTCCCTTTCCAAGCAATGGGAAGCAGCACATTTTCCCTTCAGTAGATCAGCTTCGGAAATCACCTCTGGGTCATTGGTGGGGAGTTTGGGAACATCATACTTCCAGCTTGGCTGGGCAAGAGGGAATCCTGATGTCCACTTTCTACTTTTCACCGGCTGGATGTATTTTTCTCATAATGTCATTAAGCAATGAATTAACATGTTTAAAACAAAAAATCCAACTACTGCCACCAAAAGGTGACTGCGTTATCTTAAGGCAGCTTTAATTCCCTCACACACAGGAAACAGAGTAGGACTGAGCTAGGGAAACACTTAAATCCTCATTACCACATATCTCCTCTTCACCCAAAGAGCCCCCAGCCTGCCCATTATTGTCCTGCCTGTACTTTCTGTGGGACTTTGAAAAGAAAAGGTTCAAAGAGCAAGACTTTCAAGCTCCCCTTTCCATGTCAAACACTTTCAACTCCTGATTTCAAAGTGCCACTCCGTTGCTGTTCAAAGGCCTGTGGACTCGTAGGGGGTGAGATTGGAGTTAAAGGTTGAACTACAAAGCTCCTTGCATTCACAGTAATATCCAGCTTGGAGATACAAATGGTAATACAAACTCAAGCACCTATCAATAAAACTGCCAATATATGAAAAGAGGAACAGAAACATTCTAAATGGCCCTTTTTAATTTTTTTTTCCAACCAGGCTCGTGCTGTCATCAGTTCGGATGAAAGCCTAGTGGATATTTTGAAGTACTACTTTTCTCTCTGTTCACATTACAACTAGGGGGACTACAGAAGCAGTTGAGAGAGGAAAAAAATAAGAAAGAAAAAACACCCACAAACCCCAAAGAAGTTAGATAAGAATAGCTAAAGAAGTCCCTTCCAACATCTGAAAAAAAAAAAAAAAATCCTGCCCTACTCTAGTTGAGTATTCAAGCTCTTCCCCTTCGCTCTCTCTATCCTTTTTATCTGCCTGCCCACAAGATTTGGAGCACCATTAATTGGTCCTCAGGGAGGCTAACAGGCCTCTGCTTTTATGACTCAGTTCTTTGTATTGTACACATGTGGGCATCTCTCAGGAGATAAACAAAAGAAAAATGTGTGGAAAGGGGCCAGAAATTGTACAGGTCTAAACACTGAATAGGCCATTGTCTTGATTTACTTTTAATGCTTTAAATTACAAGAATAATTCGAATGCCCCACCCCTGCCACTCTCCCCAATCTGCTTAAGCTAATGTGACTTTTCTCATTGCTACAGGGCCATCACTGAGGAATTCTATTTCCTATTTGAAATCACATTCTAACTCCTTCTTGGCCCCCTCCTCTTATCCCTCCCTCTGCAACAAACGAGAGAGGTGGTCTTATGGGAAGATAAAAAGAATAGTTGATCACAAGAACTAACCTGGAGCCAACACATTGGCCTTTCGTCCCTTCAGCACTTTCTAAGCCCTAAGCACCTGCAGCTAATTCTCCTGACTTCCAGCCCTGGTCTTGGATATGCTGAAGTACAGACTCTGTAGCAGCACTTTTCCTGCCTTATAAAATGTTTACATTTACAGAAGAGAGTGACCTCTCTTATGTGATATCTCATTCCCTTTAATATATGGGTAGTAGGTACTCATAGTATTTACAGCAAGTGGTTTTCATATGAGAACTTGTGTAGTTTTAATACAACAAACATTTACATTTGAATTCATCTGAAACATAAGAGTAGGGTCTAAATTTAACATACGTACAAAAAAGCATTTTGCCTCTTGCACCTTAAATCAAACCCAGAGCAGACAATGGTTGTATTCAGGCGATCAGAATAGGGTGGCTACTACATAACCGAACACTTAAACTTTGTAAACTTCAGACCTCTAAAACATTTGGATAATATACAATTTCCAAAAGAAGTTTTAAAAGTCATGTAATGCCCGAGATTTCAGTGTTTCACTCTAGTCTGTCCTTAACACATGTCAGTGTAAATATTGTCTAATGTCCCTTTTCTGGTTGTCATACCAGGGTTCTCTAAAAATAGAGCCTGTGGCCAAAGTGTGCATATTAGCATTTTATTGGAGGAAACAAGTCAGAGAAATAACAGTGAGCAAAAAAAGAGAAGTGAGAAAATGGCAGTAGGCAGGGGAAGAAGGTTTATCACTGAGTGAGCCATAGATTCCCCACAAACACAGTGAGCGTCTAAGTCTCTTGAGAGATCTTCATAGAGGCTGTGTAAAATTGCTGCATCTTGAAACATTCCATCAAGAGAAAAAAAGAGCAAGTAGTTTGTCTGCTGGTTTCCTACTGTCTCCTGACTCTTACTGGTCAACATAACATTCATAGAGTCTTAACTTTGTCACCCATCAGAAATGGATGCTAAAGACTCCAAGGGAACCGCTGGAGAAGACAGAACTTTCATAAGCCCAGTCCAGTCACAGGGCAGGCATGAACATCTCTCCTTGACAATCATTGCTGAATCTAGGATATCCTTATTTGTCTCAAAGTAGTTGGACCCCTTATGTGGTTGTCTGGCCACTCACATGGCAAGGTTTTCTTTAGACCCAGGAGGAAGTTGTGAGGCTCTTTTTTTAAAAAAATGAGCTACCCTTGGAAGTTTCACAGAGTAACGTCATTAGATTCTATTGTTCAAAATGAGTCATAGGGCTAGCCCATAGACAAGGAGGTGAGGACTTCATAGGATGTGGACTCCAGGAGGTGTACTTCATCGAGAGACTCAATACACTTAATCTGTACTTTGACTACATTCAGAAACCATAAGAATTCTCTAACTAGACACACAGAAGGTGGCCTAATCTGAAAAGATTCTAAGCCAAAATACCATTTTCCCAGGGACAGAGAACTATGAATCTCTTTTAAATTCTTTTGAATAATCTTTTATTTTTGTTATATAAAAGAAAATATATTATATATATTGTGCATACATAGATTTAATAGTACACTATGGATTCAATCACTCTCCAAAATTACTTTTTTTCCCCCTCCTAACTTACTAGAGGAAGGACGATCTTAGGTGTTGCATATAAACAGACAATATTAATCCTATGATTATGGTCATAATAAAAAACTCTAGTGTCCAGAAAGCAGCAAAGTTCTATGCATAGAGCTACTTACGGAATTCTGCCATCATAATAGCCTGTTATTGTCTGGGTGTGCTACAAGTTGGGCTTTTACATACAGTATCTGAATGAATCTTTGCAAGAAACAAGAGATAGATATTTATTCTTATTTTTAACTAGGAGGAACCTCAGAAAGTTTAAATAATTTGTCCCAAATAAGTTAAATAATTTGTTCAATCACAAAGCACTAGTTCTGAATACTACACTCCATTCTGATTCATTCCAAACTTCATGTATTTTGACTGAATCACCTGGTCTTTGGAACTCCAGCAACATAATATATACATACAGGAATGATCCAGCATTGCATTTGTCTCATAGACAAGTTTATGTGAAGATTTTTTTTTACCTTTCTGTAAGAGATACGGGTTTAGTACTTAGGAAGAAAAGAATATGGTAATTCTATATTTTTCACTCAATGTTATCCATTACAAATATGTTTACATGGCTTTCATGCATGCTCATGTTTTTAATCCTTCAGCAAGATTTTAAATGCTTCTAAGGTGGAGACAATGATTTCTATTTCTCCTGCATCCTAACTTGCATCACCTTGTTCAATTTTCTACACATAGTAGGTATTTATCAAATTTTTGCTGTCAAGCCAAATTTATATTTTCATCTGATTATGGGAAGAAAAGATTTCTCACTAATCATTTAATGCCATTGCATCTAGTTATAGAAAAATTATTATTCCGATTAACCATTTGCAAAGAAGCAATTCTCCAGTGGTTATANAAGGTCCTGGGGAAAACTACAATTATAAGCAGCTGCAGCATGAATTATATGTAATTATAGCTGATTCCTGTAAATAATTCTTTCTGTAAATTTCCATTCCAAAAGGATTTATTGCTTGGTAACAAAGGGTATTTTGAATTAAAAATATATTTTCCTAAGTTGGTATAAATAAAATTAAAACCATTAAAAAAGAGATAGTGAAAGGAAGAATAAGGAATCGAAGTAGAGAATATTTTCATTTCTAGGTGTGTATCTAACAAGTCACAGATTGTGATTTCTTAGCTCAATTTCAATATGACTCATATGTTAGTGTTTTTTCTTAACCTGTCTGTAGACTAAGTGGAAATGAAATACAACCCCCACCCCCAAAAGAAGAAGAAGAATGTGACATACTCTGTTCTGCAGTAATTGTCAACAAAACCTCATAATTCTATTTCAGCAACACAATAAGCATGTAATGACAGATGGCATCTGATATCTCACCAAGGCACTGCTGAATACATTAATATGACTCAATTTTTTGTTGTTGTTGTTGTTTAGAGGGAATGACTGTTGGGTATTGAGCATTTCCTGTTCTATTAATAATTTTGCTGTTGTTTCATTACAGTATATATCTTTTCCTATCCAATATGGGCCAATACATGCATTATTTATCATATATATTCCAACAAAAATGACAAGAGAAGAGTTGATATATTATTTAAATCAATCTAATATATTAATATGGGTTCTCTGATTTTTAAAATGGCAAAATAAAATGTAAAAAAATAGGAGATGCTGAATGGCTGCTTAAAAATGGAAAGAGGGTCTGCAGTTCTGAATTAAACACAAAATTAGGATAGTTTATGATTTTCAACTCTTTTCTTGCAAGGAGAGTTCATCTTCTTCTGAATTATAGCTTTGTTTCTCCAAGCAGCATCTATTCCCTATGCTTTGCATGACTATCACATTAATCTAATGTAGAATAATTCGTATTGTTTAGGAGAAAAGCTGATATGCATATCTTTGTTTGACATTCAACATTTCTAAATCCCACAACTCTCGGGTATAAGACAAACTCCATATTTTTCTTCAAAAAAATTGAGCTAAATAATATAGGCCATATTGATTATTAAATATTTTTACCCAAACTTATATCTCTTAAGAGTCTTTGAGCCCATGAAGGCAATTCTTCTTTTTGTACATAATCAACATTAATCTGATTGTACATGTGAGAGCACACACAGCACATAGTTCCCAAATAATATCTTTTGTGTTTTATGCATAAAATCTTGCAAATAAGCCAGGTGCAGGAGCAAAACAAAGGGAGAAATATATTGAAACATACAAAGGCTCATATTCACTGCTATATAGGGTCCTTTATTTTGCATCATATATCAAGCAAAAATAATCCACCTCTCAGAATATTAAGCAAAAACAATATGGCTCTGATGTACTTCTGCACAATATTGTCTAATTTCCATAAAATGTCTGCAGGGTTTTGCACATCAAGATATCTCTTACTAAAAATGTTTATGGAAATAGGTCATTATGTGTATTCCTAATAGAGAGCAATTTGTTATGGTTAAAAACAGCATTTGTATTAATAGTTGTGAATAAGCACTAAATTATCAAGCATTTTAAATATAAGCAATACATATGTTTATATATATTAGTGACATACTTCTCATCAAATGCATGGTGCTTATATAACCTAATTAGAAGAGGTGTTTAGAAAAAAAAAATGAAACATTTAACTTTGATTTCCAGTGGTAATAGGAAGGTGATATAGAATGTATCAGAATCTGTAAAATGCTATATTGAATATTAGGCTAAAAAATGTGAACAAAAATATTAAAACAATATCTGCTAAATATAATTTCTTTTGTTCCTATGTAACATATAATAAAATATTTTTTTTCTTTTTAAAACACATAATTCTAGCTAGACTGGCTTTGAAGTCAGTAAAAGTGAAAGAAATGTAAAACATCTATTCAATTATTTCAGTTAATATACAAGCATTAGGCATTCAAATTCCTAATTAAGAGACAACATGCCCTGTCAGGCATCTGCATGGGCTATTGAACATTGTCTAGATTGTTCCATAATTATCCCAGCTTAATAGTTCTAAAAACATAAGCAATGTGCATCCACTGAAGGAAAGTATGGCTTATCACATAAGAAGGTGAGGCACACAGAACATGCTCTGGTTCCATGTATTCATGCTGGAGGTTTTTATTGGAACACGTTTTAATTAATCCTTGAACAGAGAGCAACAGCACGCCACCAGTGAAAGTTGTTCAAACATTCTTTATTGAAAAAGAATCACAGCCTGTAGGCAGAAATAGATGTACATTTGTTGTAGGATTTGTATTTTGACATACCCTCCTCACTCCAACTCTTACATATCCTAGAACAAGTTAGTTGTGCTTAATTTCATGTATAAATTTTGGCAAGCTATAAACACATACAAATGATAAGTCATCCATTAAAAAAATTTAATCTGACATAGGGTATTTTCATTAGAAAAATACTTGATTTGAGCATCATGTTACAAATACAATGTTTTAAAACTGTTGTTAGTTCAACCTTTTGGGCACATAGAACATAACTGATGCCTTTGCAGGTCAAAAATAGTTGGGTTAAATAGATGGAGTGACATGGAAGGGAATGTTTATGGTTTATCATCTAGTTTAAATATCTAGCACGATATAGAGTATAGAAAAATTGTACTGAGTAGACTGAGAAATTAGGAAGTATCTCCGCTTCAGAGGTAAAAGTAACAAAGTTAAAAGAAAGTAGTATCATATGTTTAATTAAAAAAAGAAAAATGTTTAATTAAAAAAAGAAATAATATAGTAAATAATGATAGTAAGTAATGATAGTAAAAGGTAACTTTCTAGCAGATCAAAGAACTTACATAACTTGACTTTAATGGTAGAGCATAATATTTATAACTTAATTCTAAAGTTTATCCACTGATAACATTTATTAATATAAGGTATTTACTTCCTCTTTTATCTCTAAATTCTATTCCCATATTTTTCTTTGTCTAATCTAAAGTGGTCTCCACAGTAAATTTGCTTATTTTTCACATCATTATTATCATAATTATTCAATGTCATCAAATAAAAACAGGCACAATTTGAATTGTCTCAATCTACATAGATGCATCTAGAATAATAGACATATTTCCTCTCTACTAGTTTCTCTTCTGGTTATGGTCCTACACTATGCAATAAATGTTCTATGATTCAATATCTGGAACCTTACTTTTAAGAGCAATTTTGAAAGTTGATGAGATATTTTAAGTTCTTTTCCAAACTTGTCCAAATTCATTATAAAAAACAGCAAGGATTTCTAGAACGGCAGTCTGAGGACTCTCACAAAATGGCTCCCCTGAAAAGAGCCATAACTCTTGAAAATTTTATTTTACAAATTCAATCATTTAAAGCCTCTGGAAGTTTTACTAAAGCCATACAGCAAATGGAGGGGGAAAATCTACCAAATCTTGTTAGGAATTGGAAGTCTGTAGCATTTGAGCTGCGACCTGCTCCATCCTTCCCCCTCCCCATCTCAGTGCCTAGAGGCTCAAATCTGGTTGGTTATGGCCAAAAAAATAGAACTTCTTCTCTCCTCAGCTCTTAGTCATGGGATATATTTTGGGGGAGAAGTACAAGCAATTAGGCATTTCTTATTCATACCAGCTCCAAGTTCCAAAGGCTAAATTCCTGGAAAATGCCAAGAATTTGGGGTCCCACTTCATACACCCAGCCCTCACTTCTGGGACAGAGGTTCAACTCTAGGCATGGCAGGCTGAGATATTCAGGCTGGATCACCCATAGTGATCAGCTCATTCATAGTGCTGGGCTGCACGCTGGGACAAGTCAGTTTAAAAAAACAGAGGCTAAAAAACCAAAACCGAAACCAAAACCAACCAAACAAACAAAAAACAGAGGCTATTGCCCTCACCAAACACTGCTTATTATCAGAGGTATCCACTGAAGAGACGCAGGTCTTTGACATGGCCCAGTTCTGGATGACTGGCTCCGAGATTTTTGCCCAGAAGGAGAAGCAGTCCCTAAAAACACAGAACTGCAAAGATAACCCCAAAGACACCTCCTTTCTTTGAAACATAGTACAGGGACGATCAAACCAGTGGGTGCCTCAGGTATACAACAATTCTTAGCTATAGTCACTGTGCTATACACTAGAACCCCAGAACTTATTCATCTTATAACTGAAGATGTGTGTCCTTTGACCAGCATCTCCCCCTTTTCTCACACACCACAACTCGTGGTAACAATTCACTCTCTGCTCTCTGTTTCTATGTGTTTGGTTTTTTTTTTTTTTTTTAGACTTCACATATAAATGAGATCATATAGTATTTGTCTATCTCTGTCTGGATTACTTCACTTAGAATAATGTCTTCTGGGTCCATCCATGTTGTTGAAAATGACAGGATTCCCTTCTTCTCGTGGCTGATTAATATAACATATTTCACATATTCTTTATCCACTTACTCATCAATGGACACTCAGGTTTTTTCATACCTTGCTTATAATGCATAAGGCTGTGATGAAGTTGAGAGTGCAATTATCTCTTTGAGATACTGATTATTTTTTTAGATATATACTCGTAAGTGGGATTTCTGGATCATATGGTAGTTCTATTTTTAAATTTTGAGGAAATTCTATACTGTTTTCCATAATGGTCATACTAATTTACATTCCCACCAACAGTGCACAAGGATCCTTTTTGCTTCATATCTTCACTGACACTCATTACCATTGTCTTTTTGATTAAAGCCAATCTAATAGGTGTAAAGTGATATCTCATTGTGTTTTCTTAAAATTTTATTCCTCTTATTATTTTTTAATTGAAGTATAGTTGGCACACAATGTCACATTAGTTTCAGGTGTACCACATAGTGATTTGAGGACTATATCTTATCCTATGCTCACCACAAGTGTCTACTATCTCTCACCATATACAACACCATTGCAATAGCATTTATTATATTCCCTCTACTATACCTTTCATCCCTGTGACTTATTCATTTATAATTGGACGTCTGTATCTCCCACTCCCTTTCCCCCATTTTGCCTCATTGTGGTTTTGATTTGCATTTCCAAGATTATTTGTGATACTGAGCATCTTTTGATGTGTTTCTTGGCCATTTGTATGTCTTCTTTGGAAATATATTCAGGTCTTTTGTCCATTTTTAATTGGATTATTATTTTTTTTCTATTGAGTTGTACAGATTTCTTATTTATGTTTGATGTTAAAGGTTTATCAGATAAATAGTTTGCAGATACTTTCTTCCATCCTGGTAATTGCTTTTTCATTTTGCTGATTATTTCCTTTGCTGTGAAAAGTAGTTTTAGGTTTGATGTAGTCCCACTTGTAAATTAGCTTGTGTTACCTGTGCTTTGGTGTCATATTCAAAAACCCATTGCCAAGATCATTGTAAAGAAGCTTATCCCCTTTGTTTTCTTCTAGGAGTTTTATAAGTTCAGGTCCTACATTTAGGGCTTTAATCCATTTTGAGTTAATATCAGTGAATGATATGATATGGGGGTCCAGTTTTATTATTTTGCATGTGGCTATCCACTTTCCCCAGTACCATTTATTGAAGGCAGTAGCCTTTACCAATTGTGTGTTCCTGATGCCCTTGTCAAAGATTAGTTGACCATATATGCATGCATTTATTTCTGGACTCTCTAGGCTGTTCTATTGGTCTGTGTGTCTGCTTTTATGATAATACCAGACTCATTTGATTACTATAGCTTTGTAATATAGCTTGGAATCAGGAAGCATGCTGCCTATAATTATGTTCTTCCTGCTCAGGATTTCTTTCCTTATTTGGGATTTTCTGTGGTTCCATATGAATTTTAGGATTATTTTTTTTTATTTTTTAAATTTATTTTATTTTATTTTTAATCTGTGAAAAATGTTAATGGAATTTTGATACATTCAGTTGGTGCATCACTTTGGATAGTATGGTCTTTTTAACAATATTAATTCTTCCAATCTATAAAATTGGTACCATTTTATTTATCTGGGTCTTCTTCAATTTCTTTTAATCACTGTCTATACTTTTCAGTCAATAGAGCCTTTACCACCTTAGTTAACTTTATTCCTAACTATTTTATTTTTGATGCTATTGTAAATGGGATTTTAAAAAAAATCTTTCCAACTGTTTGTCAGTGTATAAAGACATAAGTAATTTTTTATATTAATTTTGTATCTTGATACTTTACGGAACTCATTGATTAGTTCTAATAGTTTGTTTTTGGTAAGTCTTTAAGGTTTTCTACATATAAGATCATGTCACCTGCAAAGATAGACCATTTTACTCCTTCCTTTATAATCTGGATAACTTTATTTTTCTTGCTTATTTTCTCTGGTTAGGACTTTGGTACTATATTGAGTAAAAGTGGTATGAGTGTATACCCTTGACTTACTCCTGATCTTAGACGAAAACCTTTCAAGCTTTCAACACTGAGTACAATGTTAGCTGTATGCTTGCCAAACATACTTTATTAAGTTGAGGCACATTCCTTATATGCCCAGTTTGATGAGAGTTCTTAAAATAAAATGATTTGAATTTTGTCTAATGCTTTTGCTGTATCTGTTGAGATAATTATATGATGTTTAATTTATCCTTCATTCTGTTACCACATTTAGTGATTTGTGTATGTTGAAAACTTCTTGCATTCTGGGGATAAATCCCATTTGATTATGGTGTATGATCTTTTCAATGTCCTGTTGAATTTAGTTTGATAGTATTTTGTTTAGGATTTTTGCATCTATGTTCATTGGAATTATTGGCCAATACTTTTCTTTTCTGTGGTATCTTTGTCTGGCTTTGGTAGCAGGATAATTCTGACCTCATAAAATTGGAAGTATTCATTACACTTCAATTTTCTGTAAGAATTTAAGAAGGATTGGTATTAGTCTTCTTTAAATATGTGATAGATTCACTGGGAAAGCCATTATGGTCTTGGCTTTATTTAAGGACTTTTTCTTTCTTTCTTTCTTTCTTTCTTTCTTTCTTTCTTTCTTTCTTTCTTTCTTTCTTTCTTTCGACTATTGATTCAATCTCTTTACCCATTATTTGTCTGTTTAATTCATGACTCAGTCTTGGTAGAGTCTTTAAGGTTTTCTACATATAAGATCATGTCAGCTGCAAGGATAGACCATTTTACTCCTTCCTTTATGATTTGGATAACTTTACTTCTCTTGCTTACTTTCTCTGGTTAGGACTTCAATACTATACTGAGTAAAAGTGGTATGAGTGTGTACCTTTGACTTATTCCTGATCTTAGAGGAAAAGCTTTCAAACTTTCAACACTGAGTACAATGTTGGGTTGTTTATTTGAGATTTTTTTTTCTCCTTAATATAGGCATGTATTATTATAAACATCTCTCTTAGAACTGCTTTGGCTTTAGGTTTAGGTATGCTGTGTTTCCATTTTTTTTTTTTTTAATGTTTCAAGATACCATTGACTCCTCATTTGATTTTTTTCTTTAAGCAATGGGTTGTTCAGGAGTGTGTTGTTTAAATTCCATGTATTTGTGAGTTTTCCAGTTTTCCTCCAGTTATTGATGCCTAGCTTTACACTACTATGTTTAGAAGAGATGCTTGATACGATTCCATTCTTCTTAAATTTGTTAAGACTTGTTTTATTATCTAACATATGATCTATCCTGAAGAATGTTTTGTATGTGCTTGAGAAGAATGCTGGTATTGGATGGAATGTTCTATATATGTCTGTTAGGTCCACTTGGTTTAAAGTGTAGTTCAAGTCCAATATTTCCCTACTGATTTTCCATCCAGATGACCAATCTATTGTTGAAAGTGAGGTACTGAAGCTCCAAATATTATTGCATTGTTGTCTATTTCTCCCTTCAGATCTCGTAGTATTTGCTTAATATGTCTAGGTGCTCTGATGTTGGGTGCATATATATTTAGAATTGTTGGTTCCTTTCTATTTATCTTTTCTGTTTCTACTATAAGTTTCTCTTTGGGGTTATCATGAGGCTTACATTAAATATCTTATAACGTATTTTAAGCTGATAACAACTTAACTCTGATCACAATAGAAAACAGTGAAGTAGAAAATAGAAAAACAATACATAAAAATCAATGAAATAAAAATTAGTTCTTTGAAAAGATCAATCAATTTGACAAGCTTAAGCTAGATTGAGTAAGAATAAAAAAAAAGAAGGAAGAAGCCTCAAATTTATAAAAACAAGAATGAAAAAGGGGATATTGATAACAACTTTACAGAAATACATTGAGTTATAAGAGACTACTATGAACACCTGGCAAGTCAAATAATTTAGATGACTAGGACAAATTCTTAGAAAAACACAAATTACCTAAATTGACTCAAGAAGAAATAGAAAATTAAACAGACTCATAAGAATTAAAAAGATTAAACTAGTAATTAAAAAAAAAAAAGAAAATCCCAGACCCAGATGGCTTCATTGGTGAATTCTATCAAGTATTTAAAGAACTCATAGCAATTCTTTACAAATTTTTCCAAGAAATTGATGTGTTGTGAGGAACACTTCTCAACTCAGTCTCAATCCATCTTACCCTCAGACAAAAAAAAAAAAAAAAAAAAAGACATCACAAGAAAACTACCAATCTATATCTCATAAATTTTAACATAAAAATCTCAACAAAGTATTATCAAACTGAATCCCTTCACCTTATAAAAAGGATTATATATATCATGACCTCATGGGATTGACAGAAATTCAAGGTTGATTTAACTTCTCAAAATCAATTAATATAATATACTATAACAAAAAAATAAAGGATAAAATATACAACTATCTCAAAAGAAGAAGGAAAATAATTTAACAAAATTTGACAACCCTTAATGATAAAACCCTCAACAAATTCCTTCAACATCATAAAGGATATTTATGAAAAACTCACAGTTAACATCATACTTAGTAGTGGAAAACTAAACGCTTTATCTCTAATATCGGGAACAAGGTATGGATGCCCACTTTTGCTACTTCATGTATTGAACCTCCTCACCACAGCAATAGGATGGATATAAAAACAAATAAAGGCATTTAGATTGGAAAGGAAGAAGTAAGGCTCTTTCCGTTTGCAGATGACGTGAAATATATATGGAAAATCCTAAGGAGTCTACTAAAATCTTTTAGAATTAAAGAGCAACTTCAGCAATATTACAGAGTAAAAGATTGATATAACAAATTAATTGTAATTCTATACATTTTCAATGAACAATCTGAAAATAAAATTAAGATGATAATACTGTATACAATAAATTCCAAAGAACAAAACACTTAGGAGTAAACTTACAATGGAAGGGCAAAACGTATACTCTGAAAACTGTAAAACATTGTTGAAAGTATTTAAAAGATACCTAAATAAAGGCAAAGACACCTTATATTCATTGCTTAGAAGCCTTAATATTGTTATTATGACAATACTTTCAAATTTTTGTACAAATTCAAAACAATTCTCATCAAAATTTAGTTATTCTTGGTTTTGTTTTTGTTTTGTTTGTTTGGTACAAACTGAGAAGCTTATCCTGAAATTTATGAGATAATTCAAGGGACCCAGAATAACTAAAACAATGTTAAAAGAAAAACAGAAATTGAGGATTCACATTTCCTGATTTCCAAACATACCACAAACTACAATAATGAAAACGGTGTGGGTCCGCCATACTGATTGACATGTACATCAATGATCATATAATTGAGAGACAGATAGAAACTTTCATAGCTATAGTTAACTGATTTTCAACAAGCATGCCTTGATTCAATGGGGGGTAGTAATAGTTTTTTCTACAAATGGTTCTGAGACAATTGTATATCCCCACATACAAAAGAATGAAGTTGAATATACCTCTTAATATCTACAAAAATTAGCTAAAATAAGTCAAAAACCTAAATGCAAGAGCTAATTATATAACTTTCAGAAGAAAACATAGGTGTAAATTTTAGTACCCTTGAATTAGGCAGCAGTTTCTTAGATATGACATTAAAGGCCAAGCAACAATAGAAAAATAAATAAATTGGACTTCATCAAAATCAAGAATATTTGTGTTGCACAAGACACCATCAAGAAAGTGAAAATATAATCTATAGAATAGGAGAACATATCTGTATATTGTATGTTTGATAAAACACTTGCATCCAGAATTTAAAAAGATCACTTGTAACTCAATAATAAAAATACAAACAACCTTACTAAAAAATAGGCAAAGGATTGAATATAATTTTATCCAAAGAAAATATATATACACACACACACAAAATAGGCACATGGTAAGATGCTGCACATCATTAGCTATGAGAGAAATGAAAAAAATATATATACATTTCATGTGCACCAGAATGGCTACAAATGAAAAAGATAATAACAAGTGTTGGCACTTATGTGTAGAATTTGGGACCCTCATACAGTGCTGGTGATGATATAAAATGGTGCATTAACTTGGAAAACAGTTTCTCAAGCCCAATAATTCTACTCTTAGGAATATTTTCAAGAAATGAAAATATATGGCTACACAAAAGTTGTACAGGTATGCTCATAGAGCATTATTAATAATAACCCAAGGTGGAACCAATCCAAATATTCATCAACCAATGAGAGGATAAACAGAATGGTATTTTCATATAATGGAATATAATTCTGTAATAAAAAGAAATGAAAAAAATTAATGTTTCTGATCCTGTATATAAGGAGTTTTGAAGTCACCACTCCATCCTAACAACAAGTAAAAAGTTGAACAGACTGAAAAATCAACAAATTCTCTTGGAGCCATAAAAGAGGTAGGATATGGGGCAAACCTCTGCCCCAAAGACCACAGAAATAGATATCTGAATAAAGAGAAGAGTGGCTACATGAGCAGAGATTCTACCTGTAGTAGCAACTACAGGTCCTGCTGAGGGAGCCAGTGTGGGGCACGGAAATCTGAACTGTAATCAACAAATTGCTGGAATCTCAATGTGGACAACTCTGAGAGTTAAAATTCTAGGGAACCCGGTCCTAATGGGATCCCCATAGTAAATGTCAGAAAAGAAGTTCCTTGGGCTCCAACAAGGGGAGAGGAAAAGAACGATCTTGAAATATACTAGAGCACTGTGTTTTCACTAAGGCCTGTCCTCAGGGGAAACTAGTTAACCAGAGCCTAACTTGTTGGGATATTTCAAAACGTAACTGACTTAGGGGAAGGTAAATACCCAACTCCAGCCCCCTCTAGCCATCCTGTCTCACCTAATGGAGGAGAAATAGTGAAAAACAAAACAAAACAAAACAAAACAAAAACACTTCTTAAAGTTCACGGTCCTGTGGCATAAGCTCACTAAAGACTGAGTCTTAATGGGCTATAGAATGCCTCCCCTTCCCCACACCTCACCATCACATCACTCAAAGCTCACCTACAGCAGTTCCTTTAATTCAGTACATCATGCTTAGTCTCTAAAGAAAAAATAAGAAGCCATATATTTTCATTTCTTGAAAATATTCCTAAGAGTAGAATTATTGGGCTTGAGAAAAAATAAAAAGGCAAAAAACAATATGAAGAGAAGAGCAAGCACAAGAACCAAATATGGTGGGGATGTTGAAATTATCAGGCCAGGAATTTAAGAACAACTGTGGTTAGTACATTACGGGTCTCTGTGGATAAGGTAGATGGCATATAAGAATGGATAGGCAACATAAACAGAGAGATGGAAATCCTAAGAAAGAACCAAAGGAAACGCTAGAGATAAAAAACACTGTAACAGAGGGGTGCCTCGTTGGCTCAGTTGGTTAAGTGTCCAACTCTTTTTTTTTTTTAAAGACTTTATTTATTTATTTGACAGAGATAGAGACAGCCAGCGAGAGAGGGAACACAAGCAGGGGGAGTGGGAGAGGAAGAAGCAGGCTCCTAGCGGAGGAGCCTGATGTGGGGCTCGATCCCATAACGCCGGGATCACGCCCTGAGCCGAAGGCAGACGCTTAACCGCTGTGCCACCCAGGCGCCCCTAAGTGTCCAACTCTTGATTTCAGCTCAGGTCATGATCTCAGGGTCCTGGGATCAAGCCCCAAGTTTGGCTCAGCAGGGAGACTGTTTCAGGATTCTCTCTCTCCCTCTGTCCCTCCCCCTGCTCTTTTTCTCTTTTAAATAAATAAAAAAATCTTTAAAAAAAAAAAACCCACGCCATAACAGAAATGAAGAATGCCTTTGATAGACTTATTTGTACTGGACGCAGCTTAGGTAAGAATCTCTGAACTAGAGAATATATCAACAGAATCCTCAAAAACCAGAGAGGAAAGAGAACAAAGACTCATAAAAACAGAATAGAATGTCCCAGAAATGTGGGAAGACTACAAAAGATATAACATTCACATAATGGGAATACTAGAAAGAAAAGAAAGAAAGCAACAGAAGAAATACTTGAAACAATAATGACTGAGAATTTCACCAAATTAATATTAGACACCACATCACAGATCTAGAAGCTCAAAGAACACCAAGCGTGAAAAATGCCAAACAAACGAACAAACAAACCAACCCACTATAGCTAGGCAAATCATTTTCAACTGGCAGAAAATCAAAGATAAAGAAAAACTCCCAAGAGAGGCCAGAGGATAAAAACACCTAATCTGTAGAGGAACAAAGGTTAAAATTATATCTGATATTCCCTCAGAAACCATGCAACCAAGAAAAAATATTTAAATATGGAGTGAAATATTTAAAATGTTGAGGAAGAAAAACCCACCAATCTAGAATTCTGTACCCTGTAAAATTATCCTTTTAAAGTGAGGGAGGAATCAAGAATTTCTCAAAAAAAAAAAAAAATTGAGGGAATTGGTTGCTGTTTAGGTCTGCCTTGAAAGAAATGTTAAAAGAAGTTCTTTAGAGAGAAGAGGAATAATAAAGGTCAGAAACTCAGATCTACATAAAAACACAAGAGCATCAAAGAAGGAATGAGTAGAGGTAAAATTAAAGCTTATATTTCTTATTCTTAATTGATCTAACGTAAGAGTTTGTTCACAATAAAGCAATAATATATTCAATATACGCTTATTCCATAACAACTGAATATGTATATATGCTTATGTATATATGAGTAAAATGAATGACAGCAATGATACAAGGGATGGGAGGAGGGAATTAGGATTATTTTGTTATCGTAAGGTACTCATACCACTTGTGAAGTGGGATAGTGTTACTTGGAAGTGGACTTGGATTAGTAGTAAATGCACACTGGGTTTACTGCACAAACTCTAGGGCTACCACTAAAAAGAGTAAAGTAATAATAACGATATGAAGTGTAACTGGTATGCTAAGAAAGGTGAGAAAATGGAATCAGAAAAAAGTGCTCAATTAAAACCACAAGTGGCAGAAAAAGAGTAGTACACAAAACTAGGGAAAAAGAACAGGGCAACAATTAAAAACCAGTAAAGACTTTGGTAAATATTGATCCAACTATATCACTAATCACACAGTTCATAGGGTCTAGAACTGACATTAAGTAGACATTCTGTGATTCAGATGTCCAAAGCCTAGACCCGACGCCTAAGCCAGAGCCAAGAAGTGGATTTGAGCTGAACGCTGAAACCAAACTACATTTCAATGCACCATAACCATTTCTTCAACCTTCCGTTTCAATCCAGTAGTTACAGCAAGTCCCCTACTATGGAAAAGGATCAAGTGATTATTTTGCAAGGCTTTATAAGAGGTGATTTATAGGCAAGGGAGAGGGGGCACGTGGGGCTAGGGAACCATTAGGCAATGTGTAGCTGGTCCTGGAATATGACTCCAAAGATAAAGTGGAAAAAGGCAGCCACTGAAATTAAGTGAGCTTATCTCTAGAGCCCAAGGGTGTGTGGCAAGCCGGTATGAAGCAGGAGACACCGACTGCCCTTGATCCTGCGTGTTTAGGAGAAGGAGGACGAAGAGAAGACTAATATACACTGAGCATGTAACATATGGCAATCACTGGGCCAGATGATTTCTTAATTTGCAGGACAAGCTATGTAGCTTGTGGGACCCAGTACAAAATGAAAATAAGGGGCTTCTATTCAAAAATTTTAGTGGGCCTTTCTGAGCACAGGGTCCTGTGTCCCTGCACAGATCATGCCCATGAAGATGGCCTTGCTAATTTGACATTGGTACTTTCAGGAATGCTATGTAGCCCATACTATCATCCTACTCCATAATTAGAAAACTGAGGCTTAGAAGGGTTTAACTAGATTGCCCACAAACTAGTAAAAGGACAAAAATGGATATATGTATGTCTTTAAATCTCTAGCTCTTTTCATTTTACCATATGACGTGTTTGTGTAAAGGCTTAGAGATCACAGAAGTATTATACTCATTTGAAAAATATATACTTAAATGTTTATATGCTCTTTATTTTTCATTTTCTCATGATAAGACCCTTTCCTACCTCACCAGAGTACACTCTTCTCTCTGGGACTACCCTGCTGGTATTTTCCAAATTAGAGTGGGGTTCCACATGCAATGGAAAGGGGACTGCAATATAGCCATAATAACCACAGTAACCTCAGGGCTTTCCAGCATGTGTATAGAGCTAGAACGCCATGACTGGCAAAGCCACAGGACTAGCATTGTTGAAGCTGGAGGTTCAGTGTTCTGTTTCATGGATGGTTCTCTAACTGCTCATTAATATTGAAGGCCAGGGTAATTACTCTCACAAACTCCCATGGCACTTGCAAACCTTACTTTTTGCCAATTTTTCTTTTCTGGTTTATAATAGAGAGGTGGCCTTTCACCCGCAGGAGTGCACTCCATGAGTCACCAGAGCGTGTATACTGCTGTGGGAGGGGGTCTGCAGTGCATACATATACATATAATTTTTGAAGGAGCTAGGTGAGAAGAGGGCATGCTGTTAATAGCATGTAACTTCCCTCTGAACAAATTAGGCCCTCTGAATTGTATAAGTGAGCAAATCTAATTTTAGTGAACAAAAGAGGCTGGGAGATGCTGAGTGTAATTTTTATGTAAAAATAGGAAGTCTCCAAAGACATCTCTCTTTAAACAGATGAATGCAAATTACCAAAGTCATCCAAATTGAGAAGGTTGATTTATGCATTTTCCATTGTACCCTTCAACAAAAAAAGCTTTTTCTGTTTCCAAATAGTATGCATTTGGGGTAAAGTTTCACTTTATGCACCAGGAAGGGCTGAGAGAAGAGAGATCCAAAGCAGTCATGTAAAGAAATTGTTTCCTTTTTTTTTTTTTCCCTCCAACATAGCTCCTGCCAAATAGGCTGTCCAACTGTCTACTGTCTCCACTTTTAGCTACTTGAATTTTAATTAAAAAATAAAGTTTCAATGTTATGTATCAGAATATATGATTAATTCTCCATTGGCACCCTATGTCTTCAGCAGAGTGCAGACACAATATGAAAAAAAAAAAAATCCAATGCTGCTTGAACATAGACAGCAGCTCAATTCACAAATCAGCAACAGCCATTTTAGAGGACAGGTTTAGTCAATGGCTCCCTCACCACTGCCAGCGCTTATAGTTTAGTTGTATCTTTCAGTTCGCTGATCTCTTAAAATCAGTAGTGAATTATGAGCCACCCGCCATATATGTAAACAATTGCCCTATTTAAGACAAGATACTACTATGCTTTTCGTATGCTCTTACACATAGGATGTCTTCTTTCCACTGGTCTCCTTCCAACATGGATCCTTCTAATACTTTAACATATTTTACAGTAATCTACAGCAAGGGTAAAGGAATTTAACTTCTATCTCTATATTTGTGTGTGTGTTCATCCATTAATCCATGCATTCAAGAAGCATTTGCAGAATATCAATGACCTACCCGTCAGTATTCTAGTTCCTGAGATTCTTTCAAGCAAAATCTTCTTTCCAAAGCCGAAAGACTAGAAAGTTACAGTTGATATTAATGAAAGAATATTTTAATTAATTGATTGGCAACTTCTGTTGTCTTTCTTTGCTGTTCCTGCACCTTACAATCCAGGCTTTCACCATAAGCCCCTATTTCTTTACAGGTCACACATCTTCACTTGGCTTACGCTTTGACTTCTTGGTGCCTTCCAAGTCTCTCCTTTCTATCTAGATTGCCTTTCCCTCCTTTTCACTAATTTATTTTTATATTTTTCTTGTGGTAAGAACACATAGCATGAGATCTGTCCTAAAAAATACACTACACAGTATTATAGGCACAATGCTGTATGGCAGATTTCTAGAATTTACTCATCTTGTATACGTGAAATTTTATAACCTTTGAACTGCAACTCCCCATTCCCCCCCCCACCCCAGGCCCTCTTAAACACCTGTCTTTTTCTACAAGTTTGACTATACTAGGCACTTCATATAAGGAGTATCAGTCCTTCTATGGCTGGCTTATTTCCCTTAACGTAATGTCTTCCATTTTATATAGATAGAGATATCTATCAATATCTATCATCTATGTAAATATTACATTTTCTTTATCCATTCATCTGTCAATAGACATTTAGGTTTTTTCCATATCTTGTCTGTTGTGAATAACGCTGCAATGAACATGGTAGCTCACGTATCTCTTTGAAATCCTGATTTCAGTTCTTTCAGATATAGAAAGATCATATGGTAAACTTTATTTTTAATTTTTTAATAAACCACCATACTGTTTTCCATAGCGGCTCTACCATTTTGCATTCGCACCAACAGTGCACAACGGTTCTAATTTCTCCACATCCTCACTGACACTTTTTGTCTTTTGTTCTTTGGTAATAGCCATCCTAACAGGTATGACATGATCTCTCATCATGGTTTTGATTTGCATTTCTCTGATGATTAGTGATGTAGAGCATCTTTCCATATACATGTTGGCCATTTGTATATCTTTTTTGGAGAAATGTCTATTCAAGGTCTTTGCCCATTTTTAAATTATTAGTGTTTTTTTATTTATTTATTTTGTTTTTGCTATTGAATTATAGCAATTTCTTACATAATTTGGATATTAATGCTTTATCAGATACATGGTTTGAAAACATTTTCTCCCTCTGTAGTTTGCTTTATCACCCTCTTGATGGTTTCCTTTGCTGTGCAGAAGCCTTTTAAGTTTGACATAATCGTACCTATAGAATTTTGCTTTTGTTGCTTGGGCTTTTGGTGTCATATCCAAGAAATTATTGCCAAGTCCAAGGTCATGAAACTGTTCCCCCTTGTTTTCTTCTAGGAGTTTTACAGTTTAAAGTCTTACATTTAAATATTTAATTCACTTTGAGTTGATCTTTGTGTATGGTGTAAGGTAAGGATCCAATTTCATTTTATTGTATGTGAATACTCCTAGGTCCTGATCCTTGGCCTTGGCCTAAGCTCTCTCTCTCTCAACCTGCACTCTAGGGCTTGTCAGTAATTAAACTCTTTTTCTTCAAAATTTCCTAATTGCTATTGCTCAACAATGATCTTGCAATTAAAATAAAAAACCACAAAGCTGGGTCCAGTCGTAACATTGGTTTGTAAAGGGAACTGTCTGTGCAAAGTTCACTGGGGCCCAGGTGAGTGCCCCCAGGCATTTTTAGCCACTAGCATTGCTATCCATAGGCTGAGACCAGCACAAAACCATGTACCATGTTAATTTATTTTTGTATGTTGAATCATCTTTGTATCCCTGAGTAAATACCACTTCATTATGGTGTATGAGCCTTTTTTATATCCTGTTAAATTTGGTTTTCTAGATTTTGTCCAGGATTTTATCATCTATGTTCATCAGAATTATGGGCTGGTAGTTTTCTTATAGCGTCCTTGTGTGGCTTTGGTATCAGGGTAATGATGGCCTCATAAAATGAGTTTGGAAGTGTTCTCTCTTTTTTGGAAGAGTTTAAGAAGAAGGATTGTAGTTAATTCTTCCTTAAATGTCTAATAGATTTCACCAGTGAAGCCATCTGGTCCTGGGCTTTTGTTGTTGTTAGAAGGGGTTTGATTACTGATTCAAACCCTTGATTCATTATGTTCTGTTCAAGTGTTCTATTTCTTCACAATTCATTCTTGGTAGGTTGTATTTTTCTTGGGATTTATCCATTTCTTCTAGGTTATCACAATTTATTAGCATATAATTATTTATAATTAGTCTTTTTATTTCTGAGATATCCATTACAATGCTTCCTCTTTCATTTCTGCTTTTATCTGAATTTTCTACTTTTCTTAGTCTAGCTAAGGGTTTATCTATTTAAAAAATCTCCCAAATTTTAATCTCATTGATTTTGTTTCTGTTGTTTTTTTATATTCCATTTTTTTTCTGATCTAATCTTTGTTATTTCCTTGCTCTTCTAACTTGAGGCTTAGTTTGTTCTTCTTGTTCTAGTTCCTTAAGGTATAAATCTATGTGATTTATTTGAGATTGTACTTCTTTTTTAATGTAGGTGTTCATTGCTATAAAATTCTTTTTTAGTACCACTTTTACTGCGTTCTATAAATTTGGGCATGTTGTGTTTATATTTTCACTTGTCTCAACATATTTTTTTGATTTCCCTTTTGAATTCTTCCTTGACCCATTGTTTGTTCAGGAGTATGTTGTGTAATTTCCACGTATTTGTGAATTTTCTAAAATCTAATCCCTTTTTTTAAAAAAAAAGATTTCTAGTTTCCTTCTATTGTAGTCAGAAAAGATACCTGGTATGATTTCAGTCTTCTTAAATTTGATAAGGCTTGTTTCATGGCTTATCATGGATCTATTCTATAGAATGTTCTGTGTGCATTTGAAAAGAATGTGTATTCTGTTGCTGTTGGGTGGGATGTTGTTTTATCTGTTAGATCTATTTGGTCTGTACTGTCGTTCAAGTCCTCTGTTTCCTTATTGATTTGCTATGTGGATATTCTATCCATTGTTGAAAGTGAGGTAATGAAGTCTCCTACTATTATTGTATTGTGTCTATTCTTCCTTCAGTTTTGTCAATGTTTGCTTTATATATTTAGGTGCTCTGATTTAGGTGCATATATATTTATAATTGTTATATCTTCCTGATGAATTGACCCTTTATCATTATATATGACCTTTGTCTCTTGAGACAGTTTTGACTTAAAGTCTATGTTGTTAGTTGTAAGTATAGCCATCTCTGCTTTATTTTGGTTACCTTTTGAATGAAATATTTGTTTCCATCTCTTCAGTTTCTGCCTATGTGTCTTTAATTCTAAAGCAAGCTCTTGTAGACTGCATGTAGTTGGATTTTGTTTTATTTGTTAAGCCAGCCACTCTTTTGATTGAAGAGTTGAATCCATTTATGTTTAAAGTAATTATTGACAGGTAAGGATCTACTATTACTATTTCTTTGTTTCTATCTGTTTTGTGGATCTTTTCTCCCTCTTTCCCTGACTTCCTTGTGATTTTTTTCCTTTGATATGCTTTGATTCCTTTCTCTTTTCTTTTGCATATTTTTTCTTTGTGGTTACCATGAGGTTTACACAAAAATTTTATAATTATAACTATCTCTTACTCTCTTTTAACCTGATAACAAGTTAACTGCCATGTTTTCCTGTTGTTCTTGTTCGTGGTAGCTTTGCATTGCTTGTTGGGACATTTGAAAAATTATGAGCTCCTTTTCCTCCTTCTCCCAGTCTTTAATGACTATCTGACTGGAAAAGACTTGTAGCAGTCAGTTTGGCTAAAGATTTGGGGCCTTTTTTCCTAGCTATCCCAGGCATCTAGCTTTTTTTTTTTTTTTTCAAAAGTTAAAATCTCTTCCTTCCCTGATATATGACTATCTCCCTTCTTCCAGAGCTCCGCAAGAGAAGGGACAGAATTTGGTCTCTTGGGGAGCACACTGAAAGATGGACACAATGAAACCTCATTCTTCTTCCACCCTTTTGGAGAAGAGGCCCCAGTTTTGCTCCTTCTCCAAGCTTTTTAGATCTATGCCCATATCCCTAGCTGCCCCTGGCATCCAAAATATGACAGTTTGAATTTTTCAGTTCTTCAAAACACAAGAGAAAGGTCACTTCCTCAGGGAGTGTATAGAAAGGCCAGGAACATTACATTTACCTTCTTCCTTCTTCCTTCCTCATCCCTGACCAGGAAGAAGTGACCTCACTGCTGGGTTGTGCTGGCTGGGGGAGGGGGTGACATAAGAGTGAAATTGCTCTTTTTACCTTTTTTCAGTGCGGCTGATCTTTGTTTTGTGTTCAATTGCAGTACTGCAATTTCTTAAATGGAATCTGGACTCTTTCTGAGGTATTTGGTTCCTTGTACGGTTGTTAAGCCAGGACTGTGGTGGCGAGGACTGGAACTTCCTCTTCTGCCATCTTGTTTATGTCACTCTTCCTCTTTGTAAATATTTAAATAAAATGCCCCAAATTATCTATACTTAGTTACAATTTTCTTTAATGTTAAAATGAGGCAATTTCGGTATTTAGACCTATAAGTATGCAAAGTTCAGGGTGCACATTTACCCTAAAGATTTTTGAGGATAATTGGAACCTTAAATTCCCATGACTACTTTTTGTTTGAAATTGATTTTTCCTCAATTCTTAGTGTATATTTCTGTATCAAATTCCATGGCTCTGTCCTCTTTTTTTTTTTTTTTAACTCTGCTTATGAACTGTATCACTTCTTCACTTTCTAAAGGTTGTTTCATATAGCAGGCTTTAACTGAAGTTTGTGTATAATGATTAAGGATAACTATAGCACAAGCATAACTTGGGAACAAATTAAATATTTTTTTATTACATATCAATTTTATAAAGACTGTGCATTGCTACCATGGATGGGTTTGGGGAAGGTTTTCTCTTGGCCCAAAGTCTTATTGATAAACCTATTTCTTTTCCCTCTCTCCAGACATCTCTTCTGCGCTCCAGGCCAGTATATTTAAGCATACATTAAATCTCCTCTTTGATATTTCAAAAGTTTCCCAAATTCAAATACGTAGACTAAATTCATCATCTCTCTTTCCAAAACAGGACTTCAGTATTTCCTGAGTAAGTAATTGTGGTATTTTTGCTATTTGTCTATTGCTTAAAAAGCAGTGATCCATTTAGTCATGCCTTGGAACAATGTTATATTCAAAGGAGCCCAAAAGCAATAAGAATTCTAATATTTTCATTTCAAATCTCTTTCAGATATTTTAGGTGCTCTTGTTAACTGTTCACTAAAACAGATTTGTAACCACCTATTATTACTGAGCCTCTTGACTTCAGAATTCCCCAGAAGGTTCTTATTTCTGCTACAAATAAATTTTCTTTCAATCCAGGTGTCCTAATATTCTATTATTTTACCCCTTTTATCTCATCTCTTCCCTGTCCTACATTCCTAATCCCACAGGAGACATCCAAGTAGTCACATATTCAACACTGTCTTGCTCAGCCCAATTAGGGAGTATTGTGCTTTTTCTAATATCCATTGTCAGTCATTTTATTACAATGCCAAACCTTGGCAACTTTGTCTTTCCTATCTTAGAAAGAGGGTGTGTGGAGTGTGGAGAGTAGAGGGTGGATAAAAGGGAGAGAATGTTGATGATCTTAAGCATACATGGCGAGAATCCCCTCTTTTGGACCCCCACATGATAATCATTTTGCCCCATTCTACGTCTGCATGTTTCTCTCATTGCGTTGTCTTTTAAGCTAAGAATTGTGACTCTAAAACCCCAGTGACTGAAAAGTTTGCTGAATGAACTAACACATTTTTACTAAATTCTTGCCAGTAGGTACCTTCCATTGTTCATTTGCTGTGACTGTTAGTTTGTAGCTCCATTATGTGTTTTTGAGACTGAGAGGATTGCTTTATTTGACTTTTGCCTCATAGGAAGAAAAAATGGCATTTTGTGTATTTTGATTTGAAGGTACTAAAAAGCAACTCCCTGCCTCAATATACTTTCCCCAATACTTGCCAGTTTCTCAAAAAGCTGAGAGGTTCATTTTATGAATTCTCAAGGGTTTTAGAGATTTTAGGTTATTTTGAGATTATATAAATTATATGTAAATAAGAACTTAAATGCTTGGGGTGCCTGGGTGGCTCAGTCAGTTAAGCGTCTGCCTTTGGCTCAGGTCATAATCTTGGGGTCCTGGGATCTAGCCCCGCATCAGGCTCCCTACTCAATGGGGAGCCTGGTTCTCCCTCTGCAGCCCCCCTCCACCCCTGCTCATGCTCCCTCTCTCTTTTTCTCTCTTTCAAATAAATAAATAAATAAATAATCTTAAAAAAAAGTTAAATACTTAAAAAGTATTATATTTTACTTTTTAAATTAAAAAATAAGATTAAGTTTCTGTTCTTGAATCACTCAAAAAAGATGTTGAGTAGAGATGGTTTAAGTATTAAGTACTACTTTTAGCTTATATTCCAGACTAAAACTATAGAGATATTTAATCATATCTACACAGACATTATATATGGATATGCATAGTAAGTTTTCTAATATTTTATATATTACAATATATTATTATTATATTATTATTGTCTTCAAAATACCAGAAAGCAAGAATTTGGGATTAGGACTGAGAAAAAAAGACTGGAAAAACTGTATTTTTCATTTACTCTGTTACTCCATATTGCAAAAGTCTGTGAATAAAAATCTTCATATTTAAATGTATTATATAACATACATCTTAGAAATGGGTGTATAATTCCTTAATGTAATAAATTCAGATAAAATATCTCATGTTTGTATTTTTATTTGCCATTTTATTTTAAAATATTTTTTATTGTTAAAATAACACACTACATTTTATTTTGTGATTAATGTCTTCTGCTTCCTTCTGTCCTCTCTCAAATGTATCAAAATGCTTTATATCACTAAACAAATCACTGTTTCCCATAACTCTTTGATAGTTGTTTCCCAAAGCTCCATGGTTTGTACGAAAACAAATATGTACACTTTTCAGTTTCCATTGTTCTCAGACATCTTTAATATCTCTCACGTTTGAATAAAAAACCACTGCTCAATAGCATACGCAGCACTGGGATCCCACAAGAGCTTGTTCAAGCTCCAGAAGGGCTACTTGTTTCCTTACAGACCTCGGAGGCCTCAGTTCTCCATTTAAAAAAAAAAATGAGATCAGATGATAATTTTCATTTGATAGATAATTTTCAACTACGAACTTGGAAAATAAATATAACAAGAGCAGCCCAATCCATTACATTTACTGTGGGTGTGTTACTTCTACTCCCTTTTCCAAGGGGTTAAGTTAGATGAAAGGACCAACAGGAAATGCCTCCAGGCTGAGACTACCCAAAATTAGACTAGCGCCTGAAAGTCACTTTTGTGATCTTGATATGAGTTGAGTTTCTGATGAACAGTTAGGCAAGGATATAAATATCAAACATTGTACACGATGGCTTGCGCCGATGTCAGCCATTCTAAACATTATTAGTATTGCCAATACTCTTACATTAATCATTGTACTACTATATATTTTAAATGGGTTTTTGCCAACCTCACTGTCTATTAACGTATTCATTTAGTCCACAAATATTTCTTAAGCACCTACTGTGAGGTTGACACTGTGGTAAGCTTTGGGACAAGACTTCTTGCTTCATGTATTTGACATTATAATGGGAAAATGACAGATACTAAATTAAAAAAATAAACACAATAATTATAAAAAATAAACATAACATTGAAGTTGAAGGTAGCTGACAAAGCTATTTAGAGCTAACAAGTAGTGGCTTTCACAAAGAAATCATCAAAGATACCAAATAATGGGTTCAGCTATATCCCTGACCAATAAAATAAGGAACAGAAAAGCTCCTAAAAATAAAAATAGTGAGTGAGAAAGGAAAACAAAAACAAAAACCAAAAACCACAACTTTAGGAGTATATTTATCTATTCCAAAGAATAAGACAGAACAAACAGCAAAGATTATTCTTTTCTAAATCAAAATAAACTTGATGGGGAAAATGTTTCAGAGATATGAGTTAATTCCTTAATTGGCTGAGTTGTTCACTGGTGAGTTTGTATATTGTCACCTGTACAATAAAAAGACCAAAAGAAAGGATTTCATTTATATTTAAGTTCAAAAAACATCTTTCAGACAATTTATCATTCTTTATGATGGCTGAGAAAAGGCAAGGAAGATGATGGCATCTTTGAAAATAGCAAAGCTAAAAGCTGGTTTTAGAGTGTTGGGTACTATTCCTAATACGGATTATGTTCTGACTCTGCTTTTCCTTTTTTCAAATTCAATTACTTTCTCGGTATAATAGTCTGTTTATTTTTATTTTTATTCTCTGCTTTACCATGACCACATCTACTTATAGTCCATAAAATGAATTGGTGAGTGTTTTGCTTTTATAGCATTGCCCTTGTGGTCTTTCTTACTGTACAGACATTAAGCAAATTGCTCCTTCACAGAAACCATTACTTTATTACTTTTATTCCTATTTATATTGATCTTGAAATAATCAAATTATAGTAACAAATGGACCAAACTTAATTTGTAAAAAAGGCCTCAGACATGTTCAAAATGAGAAACTGCAATTAGTAAATCTGCAAATCAATGGCATATTTATGTAAAGTTGACTCAAATAGGTTGTTCCATGTTACACCATTGATTATGTTTATACCTAATCTGGGCTTGTTCTTGCTAGAGCATCAGGACAGTGACATATGTTACTAGAGTTCACTGAAGTGTAAGGATTTCTTTTTAAAGATACTCAAAAATCACTTTATAACATGAGCATTTAGAAAGACAACAAAATGATCTGTTGAGAGCCAAGCAACATTAGAGATGAATTTCTTGAGTAATTTAAAGAATTGATAAAAATATATGTGATATGTTAGGTATTTAGGTATTAAATCCCATTTATTTTTCATTAGTTTATCAATAAAGGCTTTTCAAAAAGTTTCTATAATAATAATAAAATAATAAATTAAATAAATAAAATAATAAAAAGTTCAGATGGTAAGCCTAATCCTGATTCACTTTTCTTCTTCTTTTTCTTTTCTTTTTTTTCCCAAATCATTTCTACCTAAACCTAGCAAAATTCTTTTGTTTTTCCTTTGATCCATAAAGAATTGTTAATCTCTATAGTCAGTTCTGATGAATTGAGATACTTCAATAAACTCAATCTAAGAATAATACAGAAACATTCTACATATCACTAATTCTTATAATATCTCCCAATAAAAGACAAGAAAATATTCTAAAACTACAATTAATGAAGAGGTGTTACTGGCCAGTGAAATTAATTTGATCCAGTTTTCTGAGGACCTAATGATGCAGAAAAAGAGTTGACAGCTGGGCAGAATTAATTCAAGCCTTAGCTCTGAGGCAAAAGCCTAGGATTTGATTTTGCATATTCAAGTCCTGCATTAGACAGAACTAAAGTGATCTTAGCAAAGTTTTTTTTTTTTTTCTTTCTTGGATTGGGTGGGTATAGTTTTGTTTCTGTTATTGCACCTGGAAAGTTGAAATCCATCCATGATTGTGTTATTGAATATAGGAAAAACATATGAAACTGAAGAAATTCAAGAATAGGTATTACAAGTTAAATTCCTTGGCCATTTAAAGATTTGAGATGACTCTTAGGAAATATCTAATTTTGAGTAAAAGTTTCTATCTCAGATTGCTGGGATGTTAGCCAACTTTACTCAGAGTGACTAGATATATTGACCTGCTGCATCAAGTTAGTTAACATTATATTTACCTAAAATAATATATTGTGTTTTTTGGCCAGGTTGAGCACTTTATTCTTCCCATATTTGAATAATAGATGTTCACACTTTTTAAGCACAATGACATCAGCAGAAGGATCATATTTAAATTTGTTCATTTAAATTCAGCCAACAGTAATTGTGCTTCCCCTTTGTGACAAGCACTCTGCTAAATATTGCTATATAGATGGAGGAAAAATAATCACATATCCAAGAAAATAATTATATATCCAAGAAACTTACTATAGGGAGTAATACATTGTCTATAACTGTCTAACACTAATCCCAAAAATATGATGGTTTGAAATAGCAATACTCATGCATTATATATCAAGGTTTCTGTGCTTCAGAAAGTCAGGAGTGGCTACACTAGGTGGGTTTGACATGGGGTGTCTCATGAGGTCATTCAGATGTTGGCCAAGGCAACTGACAGGGCCCACTTCCAAGGCTGAAGAGTTGGTGATGGCTATTTTCTGGGAGCTTTGGTTTCTCTCCACCTAGACTTCTCTACTGGGCTGCTTGTGTTTCCTCGTGGCATGACAGTTGGTTTCTTCCAAAGCAAGTAATTCAAGAAAACAATGCAGAAGCTGCTTTGGGTTTTATGAACCAGCTTAGGAAATCAAATGCCATCATTTACTTTATATTCATTTTGTCACACAGGAATTACCATGATTCAATAGGGGAATGGGGTATACAGGAGGTGAGGACCATTGAGGCCATCGTGAAGTTGGCTACTACAAAAATAAAAAAAAACTCCGCAAATAATTACGAAGCAGTATATTAATGCAACAATGGCATTATATACAAGGGAGATGTGTAGTCCAGAAGAGAATAATAAAGTCCTAATTGTATATGAAGAAATAATATGAATTCCAATTGGAATTATGCTGGGAAAACTAATATAATTCTTCACTAAGAAGAAATAGGAGTTTATATGAAGTCAGTTTTTAGAAGTAAATATTATTTGTTTCCTAGTCAGTATATTATAAATACCTAAGTCAGTATTTTCAGTGAAAGGGTAGATTATCCTTCACTAGAGAAATGACCTATACAAAATTGCCAGACTTAGACATAAAAATTGAATTATATAATATCCTTCATCATGTTTAATATGTCTGTTCATCAGATTCTTTATTCTGGACAATAGAAACTTCGCTGACAAATTTTTATGTAACAACATGGTGCTGAATAATATCTAAGAACAAAAAAACCCACGAATTGTAAATTGACATGGAAAAAAATGGTGACTGGAATACAAAAAAATTTCTTACTACCTTGATTAGTACAAATAAAAATTCAAATTAACCAATCGTTTGAAGGATCACGGCTTTTGTGAGTATCATTGTTGAGTCTAAATGACTTCTACTTGCATATGCGCTTCAACACTGATCACATTAGTGACTGTATCTTTGATATGGATTCTACTATCCCAAGTCTGATATTTTTCCGATAATCAATGACAGCATTAAGGGATTTGGATAAAAAATAACACTTAAAATAATTAATTAGTACATTTGTTTTAAAGGTTAGAGAGCAGAATATATATGTAGTAACAAAATAATAAATCACAATAAAAGCAATCATATAATGTTGGAGCTCCATGTTATTTTTAATTGAACCTTGTAGCCAAATGGGTAAAATATTTAGCCCAAGGTTATATTCTCAGTTTGCACAATTAGAATGAGACAGGTTTCCCTATTCTCTTATTACTCTTTCAACAGTCACTTCTAATGAAGATGGCAGCCATCATTTAAATACACATCATTAGGTAAAGAACATAAATGTCAATAAAACATTTTCTATTAAGTAGCAGGCTGATGGCACCATAAAAATGAAAATTTTTCAAGTTGTAAAATATAGTCAAAGTCATAATGGAGTACATTAATACAGTTTGGCATTCTCTCAGTATTCCTTAGTGAACTGAAAAAGAGCTTTAATTAAAAGTGATTTTGATTGCTTCACATTTATACTGCAAAAGACATACAGTGTTTTCCAAGAAGCTGTTCTTCACATGAAATTAAGTTAGATAGATGTACAGTATATCTCAAGTAGCTTCATTTCATTCCATCGGATATAAAAAAAATTAATGGCATTTACTTAAATTTATGTCACTCAAAAGGGCTTGTATTTGTGTGTGTCTACTAGTGGCATAAGCCCAGTTTAGGCCATATGCGTTAGTCAATGTTTGTAAAAGGTACATTTTCTATAACTGTTTCACGAGTTTGCCAAACGAGTTAGTATAGGAACAAGATGCCAATTGCATTTTCCTCTCACATATTGCCTCATTTATAACACTAATTAATACATAATCCTCCAAATTTGCTCAATTTCATTCAAACTGCATTTTATAAGAGAACTTCTGAGAGTTCTGCTTTTTGCTTTCTTGTTTTTTACCTATATATCCATGTATATTTTAAACTGTATGTTATAAATAAACGAACAAAAAACAATTTTAAGAAAATAAATGTTGCTACTGACAAGTCTAACTTCAAGGAAAATTTGTTCGGAATGGCAAGATAATACAGATGTTTTATTCTAAAACAAGTAATTTTATTACTACTCTTGACAAAGCATTAATTCCTCATGAAAATATATATTAGTGCTTACCACTAATTTAGGAGAAATTTTTTTCAATATGCTGCCAAGAAAATATGCATATTTCAAGGTTATATGACCAAAAAAGTAATCTAAAATTAGAAGCATATAAATGAAATGTAAATCTGGATCAATTTGAGAACAATTTTACAGCAGTTTTGCACTAAGAAATCTATATCTTTAGAAATAACCCTTTTTTGTTGTTATTCTTTGGTGTTGGGCACTAATAAAGAATTTTGGAGGAAAATCACAAGGAAACTGGAAATACTTGTCCACATAGAGAGGGACAGAAGTTACACACTAAAGACATATCAGGAACTACTAAACTAATTGCAGTTCTCAAATAAGCAGCTGTTATTTTAAAAAGCAGAAGTAGGAGACACCCAGCACTAGTATCTAAAACAGAGAGGAGACCTAAAATTGTGCGAAGGGAATTAACATATTTGAATACTTAATAAAAAGAAAAAACCTAATTAAGGGTATCAGGACTAGAACCTTTAATTGGTGAAAAGCTTGTGTTTATTTTATCAGATAATTTCCATTTGTGAACCATCCTTGAATTGAATTTTCATTCCATTCAATAGAAAGGAAAACTACCAAATTTCAGCAACTCAAAGAACCTCAAATATCCCCTTCACCTAATCCTTCAGTCTTTGCTTGAAAGAATTATGCTCCCACACGCAAGTATGATGTACCAAACGCATATACACACACTAATAAAAAGTACTGGGGCCGACTCTTGGTTTTGGCTCAGGTGACGACCTCCTAAGTCCTGAGAGTTAGCCCCATGTAGGGCCCCACTCTCAGCGGGGAGTCCGCTTGAGATTCTCTCCCTCTGCCCCTCCCCCAACTTGTGCATGTACGCAAGCTTGTGTGTTCTCTCTCTCTAAAATAAATAAATCTTACAAACAAAACAAAACAAAACAGTAAATGCCAAGCAATGTCATCCATGGGGGAAACACTGCTGCTCACGTATATAGAGTTGTAAAATATAGTAATTTATTTTTTTTTCATTCTATGAACATTTCTGGTATAATATTGAGTAAACAAAGAAAGAAACAAAAACAATTTCTACATGAAACAGAAAGGAGTAACCAAGAATTTTTTTTTCTAATTTAACATATTAAAAATCCTTTCTTTCTTTCTCTTTCATTCTTTCTTTCTTTCTTTTTCTTTCTTTCTCTCTTTTTTCTTCCTTCCTTCCTTCTTTCCTTTCTTTCTTCCTCTTTCTTTCTTTCTTTCTTTCTTTCTTTCTTTCTTTCTTTCTTTCTTCCTCTTTCTTTCTTCTTTCTTTCTTTCTTTCTTTCTTTCTTTCTTTCTTTCTTTCTTTCTTTCTTTCTTTCTTTCTTCTTTCTTTCTTCCTCTAGTAAACTCCTTATCCCCTATATGTGTATGTGCTTTTATTTGCGAAGAATATTTGCAAAGCCTGAATCTCTATATGACAATCGCTAAAATAGTTGGTAGGAGAATCCCAAAAACTGAAGTCTGTGAGAAATTTGTCATGTTCAAACTCAGTTCTACATGCTGACATTCTATCCACTACTTTGGGGATTCTTAGTTAGCCATTCTGATATGTGGGTTTTTCATCTATGTGATGGGGATAAAATAATAATACCTAAAGACAGAAGTTCTGAATCATACACTTTTTTGTAGCCTTTCCTAGCTTAAGATTTATATTCTCATTTAAAAAAATATTATCCAAAGTTACAACAAAAAGCATAATTAGAAAGTTTTCTCCAGGAAAAAATTAAAAAAAGAAGAAAGTTTTCTCCAGGTATAAATTTGGTAATCAACTCTGATGGGATTGTGTTCGAAGGAAAAACTATGAATGTTGGTTTCATATGCATATTATAAGAATAAATACAATATATAAACTTTATCTAATGCAAGCAGAGCAAAGTTTTATTTTTATTTCAGAACAAACAGAATAATCTCCATTGCAAACAAGTGCTATCCTCTATACTCATTAAGCGAGAAAGGTTGACTTTTTAAAAATTTTGGATATATCTTAAAACTGTATAAATCAGTAAAATATCTAAAGCAATACTGGGTATATTGTATTGGTTAATATTGCTTATAAACTTGAATTGAAAATTCATGACAGGATCCTGTCATCTACCATCCCACTCATTCTAGGGATCCCTACTACATCCTAACCATCAAATGTGAGTCCCCATATCTGATGGGAAGCTCACTGCCTCATGACAGAGGCCGTGGCATTCTTAGACAATTCTAACTGCTAGTAAATTCTACTTTAAATTGAGTTCAAATACATCTTTGAATAATTTGCACTCATGAGTTCTAGTAATTGCCTGCGGAGAAACAGACAACAGATTTACTTTCATTTCTATACAATAGCCCTTTAGATATTTGAAGACAACATCCATGTTGCCTCTAGTTATTCCTTAATTTAAAAAAATATGCTAGATTTGTTTTATTTGATTTTCTAGTGAGTAGCCGATTTAAAAATCTCTTTTTGAGAATAGATATATGTTACCAAAATGACTTGTTAAGGAAAAAAAGAATTAAGAAAAATAAGAAAAGTTAAAGTTTGAAAAATGCTGGTATACTCATTAAAATGTGATTAAATGTTTAAACTTCCAGTACATTAACACTGACATTTTATCTTTTAAACAGTGTCAGGTAATGAAGGTCAACGCAAGCAAGCGTTCTGTTTTTGGCCCTTAGTTAGAAGCACACTGTACTTGGACTTCACAGCAGGGAACTGTCAGGCGCTGTTCTCCTCTGTGCTGTTTCTCTCTAAGCACTAGCTTGCAGCTGGCTCCAGCATATGGTAGTGTATGGAGATATTTTCTGGGGTCCACTGCCTCAATCACTATTTAATGATTAATTACTGCAGTCTGATGTCAGGGTGAGACATTCAATGCTTCAGGTAAAAATCTTAACTATAGAAAATGACAGCAGGCAGGGTTTTGAAAGCTGAGTTAACTTTGTATTTCTTCTGATGAATTACTCCATTTTTCTATCCACTTGTAAAGAGTAAGGTGAAAAAAGACAAAATCGTCAAGTAGCAAACGCCAACAATGACAGGGGTGGTATTCAGCAGAATAGTCTATGATTGTCACTCACAATGAGAATAGTGCAGACAGATACACAATAACTAACTCTACTGGAAACCAAGCAAACAACTTTCAATTGACATTCCAGGACATAATGGATCTGAGCTGTGAAAAGAGTCTTCTAACAATGTTACCTAGTAAGCAAATAAGGGTGAGATATATTTTCTACCAATATATGGTTTTGAACTCCCTATATACTAAAGAAAGAGGTGACAATATGCTTTAGGTATACTTACCTATAAAAGAAATAATCTGGTAAAAAGTCCAAGCTGATGTTAAATTATTGTAGTATAATTGTCTATTTTCAGTTCTCAGTAATTGCATACAACTTTGAATCATTTATATTGAAATAAGTTTTAGTTGAAAAAATGAAGCAGCAATTAGACAGCAACTATTAATCTGAAACATGCAAGCTGAAAGTAAATTTTGGCTTCTGAGAAATTTAGATCACAATTTAAAACAACTCAGGAATTATAAAAATTTTTCAGTGAATTAATCTGCATTTTTATTCATAAATTTTAATTATTGTTAGTTTTCTACAAAACAAATTATTTGACAGTTTTTTTTTCTCATTTGCTGTCCATTTTTCTTAATTATAGTTACTTTGAAAGAAGCTCAAAATATTTGTAGGGAACCAGAAATATATTTTAAAAATTCCTCTAAATAGCTATTATTCAATGACATTGATCAATACCCTTGGCATGTAGCTTGGCAGTGGACTCACAGATGACTGGAAATATTTTAAGGGTGTAAAGACAATTTAGTGAGATCACTCAAGATTACAATGTCCATTCATTGAATGAGTTTCAGAATATCACCAAATTATAAATGAATTATCTTTAAATGGACATTTATAAATTTATTACTTAGAATACACATTTTTCATTGAATAATTTTATAAATGTTGGTTAGGTTTCTAGGCTAGGTTGCCAAAATACTTTAACTTATAACTGAACATCTTCTCAATAAAAATTATAGCAATAAATGTTACTGTGAGACAATATATGGTATTGCAACTATAAGCTTAGTTGCATTTATGTTTGCTTTTCTTTTTTTCTGTGTAGATTCCAATTTTGGATGCAGGGATCACGTGTATTCCATTCTATGTCCTCAGCAATAAATAAGGATTTGCTTTTCATGTTCACCTCTCTCCTTCTAATTGTTCCACAGATGCCTATGACAGGCAAGAAGTCCTAATGCTCTTAGTTTTAAATACATAGGGGTCGTGTGTAAGTCATATGGTTGGCTCTGAGAGACTTCTCTATTAGAACAAAATAAGACAACAAACTCAATTCTCTATATATAGAGATAATTAAAAAAAAATAAGGAAGAATTATAATTCCAAAGTCAGTTTTGGTTTTCCCTATCATAAGTAGATATAGAAAATTAAAAATTATATAGAGACTCCAGAATACAATAGAAATATAGTCCATTTAGATAACATTATTCTCCCCACGATTAAAATGTTTCCTAAATCCATTAAAAAACATAAAAGACAATTTACTTTGTTTCTGGTCTTTAGGTCTAAAACATTTAAATATTTTATTTTATTTTATTTATTTATTTTTAAAGATTTTATTTATTTATTTGACAGAGAGAGACAGCCAGCGAGAGAGGGAACAGGCAGGGGGAGTGGGAGAGGAAGAAGCAGGCTTCCATCGGAGGAGCCTGATGTGGGGCTTGATCCCAGGACTCTGGGATCATGCCCTGAGCTGAAGGCAGACGCTTAATGACTGAGCCACCCAGGCGCCCCATAAATCATTTAAATATTTTAAATTTCATTGTTGATCACGATTCCTCATTTTGAAAACCAATTAGCAAGTTCCAAGAGAGGTGGCAGAGACAGAACTTCCAAATTCCAAATATTCAGTTGGCAAAATATAGATAAAAATTAGACAATATGTCCTATTATTATTCCTAGACTGTTACAAAATTCCCCAGTGTGTTGCCATAGTTTAGCTCTGAAATGCTATTACTTTGAGTAGCTACAAAACACATTTTGGGCTCGTGTTAGGTGCACAAGAAAAAAAGGATGAGGAAATTGATGAAAGAAATGATTTGGGGCATCCCTATTTTACAATGTCCTCAAGAAAATCATGGTATAAGGTTGAGGATTACTGATATGCATTAATCTCTATTCTTGTTGAAAGGGTCATGCAATCACAAGGTAGGCAAGTGCAGTATCTAGCCACAAATATAAAAAAAGTACCAAGCTCATTCAGCCTACTCTAAACCCCGAAATAGGAGCATTCTAATTTCATTGGGTTGATCTGGCATATTTATATCCCCAATTTAATGAAGCCTGAAGAGTCAAACTAGTAGTGTTATGATGAGTTAACACCACAGCTTTGATTGCTCACCATCCAAATAGCAAAATTTCCTAATATCGTTTTATGGGATTTAAAAGACATTAAACTAAATATGATTGCAGCTCCATAAAATGGTAGAATAGTTTTCCATATACTGTATATATGCAAATACAATATCCCATCTCAACCTCCAGTGCCCATAGTAAGTTACCCTTACAGCTTAGATTGAATAACTATTATTGGTTTACATGCTTCTAAATCTTGCATTTTGTGTAACTAAGACAGAGCTAAGCTTTCAAAAAATAGAACAATGCCTTATACACAAGACCATCTGGTTTAAAAACTTTGCCTCATTATGCAAAGTATCTTTACCCATTTGAAATAAATTCATAATACACACTAAAGACAATGTGTATGACCCTGGAAATTACATGGGAAACTTCTTAATGTCAAATGTTTCCTATACCTCTCATTCCTTCAGAGAAATGTTGGGCTGGAAGTAGAGGATTCAGAAGAAAAGGGAATCATATTCTAAAAGTACAAACTTCAGTGAGTATATAATGTAGGGACATTTGATTTCTAGCTTTTAAGAGTAAATGCAATAAATGCACAAATCATTATTTTATCAGCCACTCAGGATTCTCCCACATTACAAAGCTTTCTTACAGTTATGAATGGTAGTATATACACCTCAAAATTGCAGGGACTTCTCGGGAGGTTCATTTGTTTCCTTCAAATTGGTTGGTGTAAACAGAATTGTGTAAGGTGAGTTCACGAAATGATCCCAAGGTAAGGCTTAAATTTGTTGCTCTAGGATATGCCTTCAGTTGTATGAAAGGTTTTCCCCTTCCCCCTTATGATATGCTCAGTAAACTTTCCTTTATGGCTTTCTCCACTTTTTTTCACTGATAGATGACAACCATGACGATCGTATTTTATAGAGGTATGCTCTTTAACGCACTGATGTGTAAAATAGGTTTACTGTACTCAAAGCTGCACTTTACTGGAGAAACTATGTCACAATTGCTTGACAGTAATGATAGACAAAATTCCAAATAGCCTTCCTTTGGGTAAGCATCACAAGTTGGGATACATGTCTGGACTATCCTACTTTGCCAAACTCCTTCTTCCTTTGTCTCTCAGGTAAAGACTCTGACAAAATTTCCGTGATCTTTAATAGCACCTGGAACTCAATTTTTCTTTCCAGCCATTTTCATTATTTCTTGACTCGTATTTTGAAATAGGAATAATATTTATTTTGGATTTAAGTGAAATTAAAAGCCATAACTCTTTCTCTTTCCTGAGTCTTAAAATAAGTGTCTTCTTATACTTAAATTTACTCACTTTGATTGTATTGCATGGTGGAAGAATTTAAATATAGTAAATCATCTACATTTAATATACAAAGCAAGTATTCAGAAGTCCTTGCATCAAAATTAAAGTAAGTATTCATCCAACCATTCAAAAAAAATAGAGAAAGAGAGCCAATGCAAATAGGATATCAAAATCAATAGACATGGAAACAGAACACTTAAGTTCTAAACAGTAGTAAAGAAATAAACATCTACCAATTTTCACATGAAATCTCACAATACTTGAGACCCTTAACCATATTAACGACTGGAAAAGGGGTCAGAATATAGAGAAAAAAGAATTTTGTGTGTGTGAGGAGGATATCCTTTAAGAAAAGTGATCTGTGAGAATCCTTTACCCAGGCTGATGGAATGTGATGATTCCAGGAAGTATCCTACTCTGTATTTGGGGCACATAAAGTATGCTAGGGTCTGCCTCTTGCCTGAGAAATCTAGAAACAAGAGATTAACTGTGACAGTGGTAAAGTCAAGAGACTACCTCTATAATAGTACAGAACTGCACTCTGAAGTTGCTGGAACGCAGATGCAAGTATTTCCATGCACCAGATGTGAGCTGCATGAAGGGGAGTGTTGACCTAGAATCATCTTGGATTCATTCTAAAAGGACTACCCAGAGTGTAGAAAGATCTAGAAGACACTAAAAGAGAAATTGCAGGGGATGATAAAGGAGCCATTAGCTCTTCTGCAGAAGGGATCTTCAGAGGAGAGGATATCACCAAATCTCAGAGAATCTATAAGAGAACCCTTGCAAAAGAAGAGTCAGATTTAAACTTCGACCACGTTCAGAGAAACAGATACAGCACCATCCAAATAAAACAGGTTTTCCTTTGCCCTTACCATTTCTACATTTATTTCCGTCTCACCCTATAAGTATTCTAAACTAGCTAGCAAAGCAGAATGTGGTTATACAAGGAAGCTCCGGGTGGAGAACTGGAGAAAAAAACAAGTGCCCCTTTACTAACGGAGCTTTAATCTGAAACAGTGAGGCCCTAGATGGGTAGCGAGGGAAAATATTTAATGCCGAATCAAAGACTTAGAGAATGGAGATTCAACCATGGCATGCGTATGTCTGATAGCCTGGTTCCGTGACATGCTTCAAGGATGAAAGTTAGAGCATTTGTTATTTCAATTTTCCAGTGAATAACTATTTTTACATTTCCTGACCAGCACAAACACAAATGCTGGTTTTGATCTGTAGTTATTAATATGCAGCATATTTTAGCTGGGCTAAGGGGGAAAAAGCCCTAAATAACACATTTGTTTCCCTGGAAATATATTTATTTCTGCCTTCATTGTCAGGAACATTTTTGCTTGGTACAGAATTATACATTGGCATTTTTTCCCCAGGATTTTTTCAGATAAAATTCTGGTGTTCTTTGGTTTTAATTGTTTGAGAACTCAGCGATCAGTATTGTTGCTAATGCAGAGCCAATTGACTCCCTTTTCCTTGGCGCCTTTCAAAATCATCTCTATGCAACTTTTTAAATACCAGTTTTGTGTTTTCTGTCTTCATGTGGTGTTCTTCAGCTTAGAGTTTCATGAATCTGTGTTTGATATATTTCATCATTTTGCAAAATTTGGGGCCTCATCTCTTTAAATATTGTTGTTTTCTCTCTACTTTCCTTCTGAGACATACAACTTTAGATCTCTTCACAAAGTATGTCTTTTGCATTCTTTTTTGTATTATATATTCTTTTGTCCCTTCATGCTTCAATCTGAATATTTTGTTCTAATTACTAATTCTCTCTTCCATTGTCTCTAATGGCTATTAAACCCATTCACTGAATTCTGAATTTTGGTTATTGTATTTTTCACAGAATTTCCATTTTTTATTGTTTCAAATTATCTGCAAAACTTCTGTATTGTCTTGAACACACTAATCACATTTTTATTTAAATATCTTTAATAATTTTAGTCTTTTGATCTGTTGTTTCTTTTTATTCCTAGTTTTGTGTACACCTGGTTAATTTTTTAATTGAATGGTGTCCTTTGAGAATGAAAATATTTAGGGACCATATAAAGCTCTGGATTATACTATCTCCCTTGACAGAAGATCAATTTTTGATTTTGGCAGGAGGTCAAATTGGGAGCATATCACCTTTATCTCGTCAGATATTGAGCCTACATAAAAACTGGCTTCAATCCTTGTGAGGACAAGTTTAAATTCTGTTTACCTTCCTCTTACAAAGTAGGCCTTCAGAATCCCATTCTCAAGCCTGTAGAATTTATCAGGGCCTCATTCCTTGGTGAATCTTGGACTCTAATTGTTGCATCTCTATCTGCATGAAACTGTCAAAAGCTTCTCAATCTCTTGACCACAAATTTGCAATCAGCAAATACCATCACAGAACAAGTGGTGCTATGTATGGCTCTCTTACTGGGCTTCTCTTATTTCTATAATTTTATCTTTGCCTGCAGTCATTGCCACCCAGATAGCTCTCTCTGATGCCCTTAAATATAAATATTATAATATTATAATATATAATTACTATATTATATAAATTATATACAATATAATAGTATATACTTATATAATATTTATTTATTTTTACACATATTTATATTTACCTATATATGTAAATTTCAAACCTATACATACACATAAACATATATATGCATATACACTAATTTGCACTTTATATAAGTGCAAATATAGATAATATAGCATATATATTTTACATAATATACTGCATATATAATTATAGTACAAATATATAATACACAATCATATATAAATATATACACTCACATTTAATTTGGTAAATTTTATATTTTCAGTGGAAATGCTATGGGAAGACTGGTGTGGAACAGGTCACCCACCATTACTAGAAGTAGAACCTATGAACTATAAGAAAAAGAGAGAGAATATGTGTGTTTTTTGAATTTCTGGTCAATTCCAGTAAGAGTGTTTGACTCATTTTAGACCTAGGCATGGGGTGAGGTAACTGTGGTCTATTAAGTACATTCATTAGAAATTATGTTAAAATGTTTTAAGCAATTTTAACAGATATAAAAATCTCTGCTTGGAAACTCCTGTTATATGTAGCTACCAAGTTCTGATGAGAAAAATACCTCTTTCAGGTAATGACAGCTCTGAGATAAGTGTTGCAGACTGTCATTCAAGTCGATGTTAGGGAATGTTTCTGTGGCAATCCTACATAATTACACATATGGTCACAGCCTCTTTCATTTCACAGAAACAGCAGAGGTTGTAGGTTTCTATGTCTGGTCTGCATCATGTTGTGGACACAAATTAGTGTAATTTGTTTTTTGGCATATCAAGTTTCTTTACAAATCTCATCCCCTATTAAATCTGGAATAATGTTCCTATCAGAGTAATGTCCAGTTTACAAATAAAGGATAAAATATTAGTGAATAATAGGAGTTCCAATGGTGAGGCATTAGTTATCATAACTGCAATATTTGGATAATTATTATTTCTCTATCTGGGATAATTTCAAGTGGCCATTCTGCTTAATCTCATTGTTTGACTCAGAGTAACATAAATCTTTAGGTTGTATAATGAGTGGACAAATAGTTTAGAATAATGAAAAGAGTTTTCTATATATATATGCTTTAAAATTAAAAATCCAAAGCGGTTAAAAGTCCCAGTAGAAAACTAGGAATTAGATGAATGCAGAAGTTTAAAATGTCAGTGAGGTACAGTGAAACTGGGAGAGGTTTTAGTCTTCATCGATCATACTTTCTCCCATTCAATGTAAAATGACATAGAAAAAATAAGCATAGTATTGGCTTATTTGCACATTTATAAGTGCATGTTTAGATCCTCTTCACCATTTAATACAGTAATTAATATTAGTTTGCTATGCTTATGCTATGTCTTAGGCATTGTTATAACCTCTTTGAAATCCTCTGAGGAGCATATTATGGCCTCCCATGTTTTCTAGATGGGAAAATTAGCACACAGAGAAGTTAGGTGGCTCTCCCAGTATAAAAATTTGATAAGGGATAATCAGTGCACTAGACCAGTTGCAGTAGGCTAAGGAGTGTGACCTATGCTCTAAAGTCTAGACTCAAGCCAGTGACTCAGTAAGAAACAAAAAAGATATAATTATCTTAATAACTTCCTCATATGAAGCAACATTAATAAAAATCAAGTTAATAAAAATCCAGTAATGGGAATAAAAAATGCAAACAGGGTTTCTATGCTAAATTGTCAAATAAATAATACACAATAAGTGTGTATAAATGAAGAAAAGAGACTAATTATAAGAAAAAGTTTACTGCTTACGCTGGCCTTTCTGTTATCACTTTAATTGTTTTAAAACACCATTTTAAATTATGTGCATTGAATATTTTTCTTTAATGCAAAATATAATTTGCACTAAGACACTGTGGTTTTTATAAACTAATTGACTTCAAAGAAAAAAACAGCACATGAAGACAGGCACACAGAATGTTCCTTACACCAGAAGTCTTCCAAGTCCAAGAACATATCAAAAGTATTTAATTAAAAAGTATAATTTTCATTGGTACATTATATAGAAACTCATATATTAAAGAAATTCATTCACATGTTAGGTAAATAAAACAGGCAAATGTTTGGATCAATTGTGTATTAAAACTTAAAATTTAAAGTGCATCATTTTCAGAGTAATTTACAGTTAATTAGTTAAATGGCATTGAGATAATACTACTGTCAAAACTTGACTTTACATCCTCTAGATTTTTTTAAGGCAAAGTTGACTGAAACTCAGATAAGTGGAGAATATGACTTGTACAAAGACCTTAAGCATGTTTCAACCTTTTGAGAAAAAGGGAAATACTACAAACATTTAGAAGCAGCAACAGTTGAACTTAAAAGTTCAATTTTGCATGAAAAAGAAACTAAGTGCATAAGACCTACAACAAATATAATTTTTGTAAACAAGCACAAATACATACAAGACATAAAGCTATTTATTTCACACGATTATATACATAGCAAAGGGTATATTTAAAATATATTAGAATAAATTTTACTTGGGGAGTGGTAGTGATTCTGTGAAACTGAAGATATCGGTGAAATATTTAAAAATGCACAAGGCTTGACAAACTGATGAAGTTATAGTGCTATAAACTAAAAAATGTGATTAACTCAACAATCTGTAAAGGTGTATGGGTATAAAGGGGGAAACAAAGATCTGGTTTTATGTGTTTGGACACAGAAAAATATTCAAGTTATATTGTTAATTAAAGAACAACATGCTTTCATTTAGCATGTGTATCTGTGTGTATGTGTATGAATTAGCTTTTAACTTTATACTATTCTTTAACCTACACTAGTTTCATTTAAGACTCAGATCAATTTTTTTTATCCAGCATTTCTCTCAATATCATTTAACCTCACTATTATTTATTAATCTTCAAGGCGACCAACACCAATTACTTTTTCTTACACTAAGACATTGCTTCCCCAAAACTAGGTTTTTTGTTGTATTATCAAAAATTTTGCCATGTCCATCACCAAATCCCTTACACCATGCACTTTTTTACTCCTTTTTTCTTCACAGCTATTCACAATTATGCCAATACACTTATTTGAAAAAAAAAGTTACTATCATACATAGAAATCCAGTATTACTTGTCATAAAACTATAACCATATGGATGAATACAATTAAAATAAGATAATACTGCTACATTCTGGAATTTTTAAAAAGAAACTAAAAATTTAAATTATCACACTGTAAATAAGTTCCTCAGTGTCTGTCTGGGATTGGTAAGTAATGAAATAAGAATGATTCCATTCATTGTTAGCATAGTTGGAGAGAACTCTTTTTTTATTAAATAGCTGCTTTTTAGTTTTAATTTTAAGTAACCCCAGAAATCCTAATACAAATATAAATGTAATAAGAATGCTAAAAAATTTTTTCTACCTTCTCTGATAGGACTGGAAACTTACAATCAATGCCTAACCAAATCATGCAAATATATGGCTTTAACTTTTCAAATTAATTCCCAAACTTTTTTTTTTAATTCTCCACCAGTAAATCTCTTGTGTATACAGAAAGTTTCTAGATTCATTTTTTTAAAAAAGATTTATTTATTTGAAAGAGAGAGAGAGAGAGAGAGAGAGAGACAGTGTGGGGGGAGGGGAAGAGGGAAAGAGAGAGAGAGAATGTTGAGCAGGCTCCATGACCAGTGCAGAGCCCAATGTGTGGCTCAATCCCACCACCCTGAGACCATGACCTGAGTAGAAATTAAGAGTCAGACGCTCACCCAATTGAGCCACCCAGGTGCCCCAAAAGTTTCCAGATTCTTAATTTTTCTCTGTTATAGTAGATGCAGAAAAAGCATTTGACAAATCCACATTTATTCATGATTTAAAAAAGAACTATCTGTAAATTATGAAAGAAGAGAATTTTTTCAAATTGATAAAGATAGTCTGTCAAAACCTATAGCTGTCATCATACTCAAAGGTGATCTTTCCTTCTAAGATCAGGAAAAAGGTGAAAATCTCCACTCTCACCACTTTTGTTTACCATTGTATTGGATGCTCAAGTCACTACAGCCTAAATAGAAAAAGAAATAAAAGACATCCAGAATGGAATGAAAGAATAAAATCTGCCTCTATTCACTATGCGATTCTATATGTAGAAAAAAGTTATACAGAGCTATATAACTAATAAACTAGTTCATCAGTGTAGGGAGATGCAAGATCAATAAACAAAAATCACTTGTACTTCTATATACTACCAATGGGCTCTATGAAAATGAAGTTAAGAAAGAATACCATTTCAGAATGATAAAAAATGAAATATATAGGAATATAGTATTAAATTTAACAAAGCATTGAACTTAACAAAGTAAGTTCAGTATTTATACACTGAAAGCTACAGTATATTATTGAGAGATATAAAGAACATTTTTTTTTAAAAGATTTTATTTATTTATTTGACAGAGATAGAGACAGCCAGCAAGAGAGGGAACACAAGCAGGGGGAGTGGGAGAGGAAGAAGCAGGCTCATAGCGGAGGAGCCTGATGTGGGGCTCGATCCCATAATGCCAGGATCACACCCTGAGCCGAAGGCAGACGCTTAACCGCTGTGCCACCCAGGCGTCCCTAAAGAACATTTAAACAAAAGTAGGGACAACACAGTTTATGGATTAGAAGATTTAGTATTTATAAGATAACAATTTCCCTCAAATTGATTATAGATTCCCAATGCAAGCCCTATCAAAATTCCAACAGGTCCATTGATAGAAATTGGTAAGCTAATCCTAAAATCTATTTGGAAATGTAAAGTACCTAAAATAGGCAAATCAATTGCCAATAAGGAAAAATTTGGAGGATTATACATCTTGGTTTCAAAATATTGTATAGAGCTACAGTAATCAAGACGATGACAGGCATACAGCCAATGAAACAGAATTGGGGCTTTCGGTGTCCTAAAATAAACACTCACGTTTATGATTGGTTGGCATTTTATAGAGATACCAAGGTGACTCCGTGGGAAAAGACAGTCTTTTCAACAAACAGTGCTGGTAAAATTTGATATATACATGCAAAAATGTGAATTTAGACTGTTAATTTATAGCACTTATAAAGAGTAACTCATAATGTACCGTAGAACTAAATATAAAAACCTAAACTTATTCAACTTTTAGCATAAAACTTAGGATATCTTCATGATCTTGGGTCAGGCAAAGTTTTTAGGCACAACAGCAAAAACAAGATGCATGAAAGAGAAAAAATGATGATTTGTACTTAATCATAAAATTAAAACCTGAATGCTTCAAAAGACAACATATAAAAACAAAACACAAGCTACAATCTTGGAGAATACATTCACAAACCATTATATGTGATAAAGGACTTCTATGTAGAAGATTAAAGAACAAAATAAGAAGGCAAACAAATAATTTTTTAAAAATGAGTTAATGATTTGAATGACCATTTAACCAAAGAAGATACACAGTGGCTAAAAAACACATAAAAAACGCTCAAGTAGTCATTAAGGAAATGAAAAGTAACATAACCATGAGACACATTTTTTTTTTTTTTAGATTTTATTTTATTTATCTGAGAGAGAGTGAGCGAGCGATAGTGAAAGCACAAGCTAGGGGCGAAGTAGAGGGAGAAAGAGAAGCTCCTCAGCAGGGAGCCTGATGTGGGGCTAGATAACAGGACCCTCGGATCATGACCTGAGCCGAAGGCAGACGCTTTACTGACTGAGCCACCCAGGCGCCCCAAAACACATCTTTTTATCCACTAGACTGACTATAATGAAAAACACAGTAACAAGTGCTGGCAAAGATATAAATCAAAACCCTCATACATTGTTGATGGGAACATAAAATGGTATAGCCACTTTGGAAAGTAGTCTTATAGGACCTTAGAATACTAAATATAGTAACCATAGGACTCAGCAATTTCACTCCCAGGTCTATAAACAGGAAGGTGAAAACTATCTACACTAAGACTTGCATGTGAATGTTCACAGCATTATTATTCGCCATAGCCAAAAAGTAGAAACAATTTATTTTATTTTTATTTACTCATTTTTACATAAATAAATAATATATATATTTATATACATGTATTATACTTAAGTATATATAAATATATAATATAAATAAATATAATAAATAAATATTTGAGGGGCGTGAAGAGCAGCAGGAGAGAAAGAGAGAGAGAGAATCCCAAGTAGACCCCTCACTGAGCATAGAGCCAGACATGGGGCTCAATCCACAACCCTGAGATCACGACCTCAGCTGAAATCAAGAGTCAGATGCTTAACCAGCTGAGCCATCCAGGCGCCCCAGTAGTAGAAACAGTTTAAATGGCTAGCAAAAGGTGAATGGAAAGACTGCTATACAACTGTCTGTTGTACTAGGATAATGACAGACATACAGACCAATGGATCAGAACTGAGAGTCCAAAAAATAAACCCTTACATTTTTTTATTAGTGGTTCTACAAAGGTGCCAAGGTGAGTCCATGAGAAAACTCAGCCTTTTCAACAAATAGTGCTGGTATCATTAAATATTATTCCTCTTGGTCTCTGATAATTTTCTTTGCCTTCAAGTATCTTTATCTGATTTAACATAGCTATTACTGTTGTCTTTTGATTAATGTTTCCATTATATATATTTAATATATATAATTTACTTTCAGACCACTCATCATTATATTTGAATTGAGTTACTTATAAATAGCACATAAGTCATGCTTTTTGATCCATTTTCTCAGTTTCTGTCTATTCATGGTGTATTTAGATCACTTAAATTTAATGTAATTATTGACATATTAGGGCTTAAGCGTTCTATTTTTTTTTAAAGATTTTATTTATTTATTCGACAGAGATAGAGACAGCCAGCAAGAGAGGGAACACAAGCAGGGGGAGTGGGAGAGGAAGAAGCAGGCTCATAGCGGAGGAGCCTGATGTGGGGCTTGATCCCATAACGCCGGGATCACGCCCTGAGCCAAAGGCAGACACTTAACGACTGAGCCACCCAGGCGCCCCTAAGTGTTCTATTTTTTATTATGATAATATAGACAAAATATAAAAATTTATCATTTAAGCCATTTAGTAGATTCACAATATTATGCCATCATCACATTTACACAATTCTAGAATATTTTTATCACCTCAAAGGGAAATCCCACGCCCATTAGGGAGTCTGTCATCATCCACCCCTCCCTATAGCTGCTGCCAACAATTAATTTGCTTTCTGACTTTCAGAAATGTAATGTAAATGGAATCAAACTATATGTGAATATTTTGTCTGTCTTCTTTTGATTAGTGTAATGTTTTTAGGTGTATCAATGTCATGGCGTGTATCAGTACTTGATTCCTCTTTATGGCTAAATAGTATTCCATTGTATGACTATATTGCATTCTGTTTCTCCATTCATTAATTGATGGGCATTTGGGTTGTTTCCTTTTTTGTTATTGTGAATAGTGCTGCTCTAAACACCTGGGTACAAGTTTTTGTCTGAACCCCCATTTTCAATTCTCAACTCTTCCCTAGGACTGTTCTGCCACCACCCAGAGCAGAGAAGACATGCCTCATTATGTTAGTGGGATGGAGGCTTTTCGCATGATTTCCACTGATGCTGTGGGTAGAAAAGGGGGCTTCAAAACCACTCAGTGGAGGTAAATGTCTTGGTTTCTAAATAGACCTTCTCTGGCATCATCTAGCGTGGGGATTAGGCTTCCCTCCCAATCTCTAAGGATCCCACTTGGCCTGTGTGTTGTCATGAGTAAGGATGGACTACATTTTTTAAAATTTTCCTGTGGCAAGAACAGGGTAATTGTTGCTTAAAAGTTTTCTGTCTTGCTAGGCTGCCCCTTCTCTAGTCTTTTGGTTAGACAAAGCAGGCTGTTATTAGAGGTTTTGTTTTGTTTTTTGTTTTTTTCCTACACCACTAATAGTTCCAGGCTGGCAATTTCACCAAACCCATGTATAGAATATATGGGGTAAAGAGTAAACTCAGGAAACTCACCATCATCTTCTTCTTTGTGTCCTAAAGTTCCTGGACAGTCTGCTTTCTTCACTCCACCTTTAGAACCTTGTTTTTGTTTTATATTAAGGCATATCTCAGAGATATTACAGTTTGGATTTCAGGCCACCACAATAAGGTGAATATCACAATAAAGTGAATCAAATTAATTTTTTTGGTTTCCCAGCACTATAAAAGTTATTTTTACACTACACTGTAGTCTACTAAGTGTGTAATAGTATTATGTCTAAAAAAACAAGGTACATACCTTAATTAAAAATACTTTATTGCTAAAAAATGCTAACCATCATCTGAATTTTTAGTGAGTCATAATCATTGACCACAGATCACCCTAACAAATATAATAAGAAAGAAAAAAAGTTTGAAATGCTATAAGAATTACCAAAATGTGACACAGAGATATGGAATGAGCAAATGCTGTTGGAAAAAAATGGCACCAATAGACTTACTCAACACAGGGTTGCCACAAACCTCCAGTTTATAAAAAAATGTATACATTTTTGTATTTGAAATACATTTTGTATTTGAAATACAATAAAGCAAAGTGCAATAAAATGAGGTATGCCTATATAATATCCTAGGTTTTTTGTGACTTAGTAATGGACATAAAGAAAAGTGTATCTATTTCATCTTAGTGGAAGTAGTAGTCCCTGATTTTTTTATTAGAGACGTACCAATTAGTTACTGGAAGTCTGAGCAACTCGACAAGCTCTCAGAAGTCATCCTTCAACTTGAAACTCTTTATCTCTTCCAGATAGGCAAGGTGCTTATTTGACAGATCACCTCTGGACACATTAATATGAGGATACAGAGCAAATCATGTAAAAATATATCAGTAACATTTATAGTATTTTAACAGTTTGTGACCCAGGCATCCTATCCAGCTTCACTTATCCTTTACAAAAGCTCATCTTCAAGATGGAAGCTTTGGAATAATAAAATTACCCAGATACCATACTTAGTTAAATGTGAACATCTGACGTCAGGAAGTGCTTACACAGTAATATCTCATACACAGGAACAGTAACATGGTGTCTGCGCCAAAGGGGCAACAAGCCAGTCTCTGATGGTTGAACTAGAGCTCTCTGCATCCCTAATTCTAAAGACAGGTTTTTTTCCTGGATAAGGCTGAGCCTCCTGGTGGGTGTCAAGTCGTCTAGCTATGGGGAAGAGAAAGAGATTCCGAGCGAACTTTGTAAATCTGTGCCAACATTGACCACCTACCACTAGCACTGTCCAAATATGCCTACTAAGTCCACAGCAGCTTTTCTGATTTAGAATTGGGTTTGAAGGTGAAATTTTTCTGGTTCTTCTGCAGTTGCCAAAATCTGACCATTTAATGAAGTTACTCTTCCTCATTGCAAAGGCTCTTCTATTGCTAAAAAGGTGAAAATTCTTCCTCATGAATTGATTGATTTGGACAATCCTTTTATGATTTTTTAATGATTTTTTCTTATTTATTAATCAAGATAGTAACTATGCTTGCCCTAGGATACGAAATGAGTAAAAATAGATTGTAGATATAAATCTGTGATTATCTATAATTCTTAAATAAGTATCATTGTATGCTGGCATCATTAATAATTTTATCAGGTATTAAAAGTCTGCATTAAATGCATTGTAAATGAATATTAATTATATGCAGCAATTAACTGTTAATTTGAATAATACATGAACATGCTTTCATGCTTCTTAATTTTGAGTGATTTGATTTTTAAGTACCCATCAAACCATGATATGATTTGAGAATTTTAAAAATTAATCATCCATATTGATAGTATCAAAAATTAGAGTAAATGTTTTTGTTCTATAATCTTACTTTTTAACTAAATAAAAGTTGCTGCATCAAGTTTTAGTATCATTTTAAAATATGTCCTTGTAGAAGTTGCCATAAATGTCGACATTTTCAGCAGCATAAATTTATAGTGACACTGAATTTTTATGACACTATAAAAGTCCCTACTCATGATGACATCTACAGCTGCATTTTCACAGAAATATAAGAATTTGTATTTTAGACATGTGGTTTATCCTATCTGGTTTTTCAAAGAGAGGAAACTGGAGTAACAAATATATCTGATATCCCTAAACAAGTCAAAGATATGTCATAGGGATTTAAATATCTGGTTTCATTCTTTTAATATTTGGCAGCCAAAGAATCTGTATCTGTTACTTTTAAATCAAACTAGTTAGAGAAGAGGAAAGAGGGTTTAGCTGGAAATTAGATGAGCTTCATTAATGGAAGAAAGAATAGATTTTTACAAGGATAAATGGGTGACAGAAACAAAACTGTTATCATTTAAGTACCCAGAGACTTCCCGAACTATTGTCTTAGCCTGTGTAACCGTTAAGACTGTTGATCTAAAAATATTTAGAGAAAAAGATATTATATGTAAGTCAATTTTTAAAAGTTTATTTGAAGTTTAAAAGAGACAATATTTGTGTCAGGATAAACATTACCAAAATATTTATAATTTCCTGTTTAGGACAAAATTATCTATTTAATAATCTTTACCTTTTCTTACAGTTAGATCTAACCAAATGCTGGCTGCTGCTTCTTGAGGAAATGGCTAGAAATGTCTCAAACAGAAATTTCCAAAAGTTGTGCATTTTACGAACCACTATTCGCTGATCTCAAGCTATCTAGAGGAACAGAAAAATTGTGAGTTCCAGGAATAAAACAACTTTTGGCAGGTTATTCATTCTAAAGGAAAAGTAACTTTATACATGAAGTATTAGAGTAAAGGGTAAGAAATCTTATTTAATAGAGCAGCTGTCCTACCTCACCATTTATCATGAGTAATTTTTAAAAAATCTCCATAAGTTTGAGGAAAACACTTACCCTCCAATTACTACTAAATAGTAATTACTAATATTGATATGTCTGTCATACATACACATGTAGAATATAATACAATACCATACGTTATATAATGCTATATGGGTGATATATAACAATACTACATGCTGTATACATAGCACAGTAATATTGATATACATATTAGTGCTATGAAACAAATTTAGAGCTTAGCAACTAAACGTGTTATGTGATTGCGAGTTATGAATATATACCTAATGACATTACATTGATTATAATTGGTTTATCCTATAATTTCAAACATAATAAACTCTATTTTATTAATCCTTAGAAAACATGAAACAATTTAGCTCTAAGTTCTTTCTATTATGCTAACATGATCCTTTATTTTTGGTATGACTTGCTCTTTCTACTTTTTTGTTTCTCAGTTTTAACGGTGTCTCTTTAGTAGGACTTCGGTCAACATTCTAAGTTCATATGGTTACTAAATAATGGGCCGAGTGCTAGGGGTATTATAATCTTATTTTATATAATCCTCAAAGCAGTATTACAGGGTAGATATTATTTTTCACCTTTTATATGAAAGAATGGTATCTCCTCAGGAGAAAGTGAAAAGAAGGAGTAAGTGAGAGAATAAAACAGCACAAAATAGAGTTAAGGAAAGGAGAACAACTCTGGGAAACAAACTGAGGGCTTCAGAGGGAAGGGAGGGGAATGGGATAGGCTGGTGATGGGTATTAAGGAGGGCACGTATTGCATGGTGCACTGGGTGTTATACGCAAGTAATAAATCATGGAACTTTAAAAAAATAAATAAATAAGTTAAAAAAAAAACAGAAAGGGAAAGAAAAGAGCGGGAGAGAAATTTTGAGCAGCTATCCTAAACCTTGAAATGAAACTACCATTTATGTAAAGAATATAATTTAAGCCAAGGTACCAGGGTGGATTTGAAGTTTTGTTTGTTTGTTTGGTCATGAGACTTAATATGTATTTTAATTTCTTTCCATTTCTATTTGGAAGTGGATGGGTAGGTGGGTAAATAGGTGTCTAGTATTTCTTTTGAATTTAACACAATCCTGAGATGAACTTCTATGTGTGGATTACATAGGGGGAGTAACTTTTAATTTAAATCATGACACTGGTCAAAAATACATGATTAGTTAAGGATACAATTTCATTTTAAACAGCTGTTGGATTATGTTTTAGGAAAGTGAGTGTTGACAAGACTGAGCTCTGATTGTCTCTAAAACATTTTTAAGTCAGATAGAAATTGTCTCTACTGCTCTGTTACAGAATTATTATTTTAAAGACTACTGGATGTAATAGATATAAAGTATTATGAATTCACAAAATTGAGGGAGTGTAGTAAAACGTTTTAATTTGAAAGCTTCTATTTTTTTTTCTACCTCCTATTCTCTAAGAATTTGTGGTAATCTCTAGGAAGGAAAGGGATCTCAGTGGAAGAGAGGAATGCACTTATTCAGGGATTTGGCCTTGTTTATTAAGCGAGATGATTACCATTGGATACTGGGATGCCTCAGTAAGACAGAAAGCAAGCAGCTTTGAAAATTGCTGCTTCGAAATTAGTAGAAGCTACATGCCCCATTCCAAAAATGGAGATATTCTTAGAAAGTGCTGTATTAGAGATGGGGAAAAACTCTGAGCTGTTAATAGAACATCCTACTGAAATGCAAGAGGTAACAAATCTTGGAGGCATAAAAATGGTGTAGATTAAGTGAGTGTCTGAAATTTCACATAAAAAATAATTTTGCATATTTAAAGTTGTTACATGACTTTGTTTTGGGGACAAAATGCCTGGCAGCCATGGATTGGATATGCAGTTTGACAGGTAGCTAGCCACTGTAGAAAATATATGTTGAATGCATAACAATATGCCATCAGGAAAATATTCCGTGTGCGGGTTAGGTCTGGGGGATTCCTGTGGGTGGCTATTTGGCAATGGTGGTGAATACTGTGAAAGCTCAGTTACTCCTGAATCCAATCAATAGGGCAGCGATTATAGGCAAAAGCTGAGGGAAAAATTTAACTGTCATTTCAAACCCAAGAGACTTCTGAATTCTGAGCATTAGGAAAAACATTTAAGGACAGGAAAGTGATAAAAAGAAACTGAGTCCAAATAGTACATAATCAAGATATCAGAGTGGATTTAGGGAGCTGGAGGTAATACAGATTAAGTTTCCATCTCTTGAAGTCAGATCTCTAACAAGCAAGGTTCTTGTACATGGAAATAAAGGAATTCTTCACACTTAATTATGAGGTCCTCAGAGTTTTAGCTGAAGAATCGGCCCCTGTTTAATTTTCATTTCTAAGTGTAGAATTAACTTTCTTACTGCCTTGTAGACTTCAGAATGCATAGGATAAATTTAGTTAAAAACTGGGGCTAGGTCAGGATTTTTGTGTTTAAAGGGGAGAACTGAAATGAAACCACCTGCAGCCACAAAGTTAATTGAGAACTTTTTATAAATTATTTGACTTTTTATACTAAGGCTTTTTATATAATTATTTGACAGTCTGCAGTTTGCATTGACATAAGTTTACTATTCTAGATAGTTTTTTTCCCATGGTGTTAGTTTCTATTGCTGCTGTAACCAATTACCACAGTCCGTGGCTTAACATAACACACATTTATTATCTCACAGTTCTGTGGGTCACAGATCCAGGTATACTATGGCTCAACTGGTTTCTCTTTAGAGTCTGACAAAGCTGAATCAAAGTCTCCATAGGATTCCATTGTTTTCTGGAGGCTTTAGGGTGGAATGCATTTCTAGGCTTATTCAGGTTGTTAGAATTCAATACCATACAGGTATAAGAATGAGGGCCCATCATTTCCTTGTTGGATCTTTCTCAGCTTCTAGAGGAAGCTCAAATTCCATGGTTTATGCGCTCCTTTCTTCCTCCATCTTTAAAGCCAGCAATGATGGGTCAAGTCATTCTCATTCTTTAAATTTCTCTCGCCCCCCACCCCCTTTGGCTTCATCTCTCCTCTCTCCTATTCTACCACCTCTTTCTGACTCTAGCTGAAGAAATTTATGTTTTTAAGGGCTCATGTCATTATTCTCTGTACAGCTGGATAATCTACCCCTATTTTAATGTTCATAACTTTGTTTATATCTTCAGAGTCCCTTCACAGAAGTACTTAGATTAATGATTGATTGAATATTAGGGGACAATATTCTTGGGGAACATCTTTAGAATTTGGCTTATGAAACCCTGCTGCAAATAATTTAAACATGTTTCTTTTCCCCAGAAACTTACTGAATATCTATCTATGTGGAAAACAGACTACTCAGAACAATACTGTCCTTCTCATAATAGATTGTGCAACTGATTTTATTAAATAGGCCATCTCTTTCAAACTCTGCCCCTGTTGTGTCTATCAAACCTAAACTATTGTATTACAAACTTTGTCTCATTCCAGCGGACCCTTCATTGAAAACTAGTCTTAGAATCTTACAAATATTCCACTAAAATTTTGTTTAGATAGTGGTCTTCTTTGCTACAGTAAGCAATAAATTTGGTTTTTCTCTATCACCAGGTTATTTTAGTGCTGTCTTGGGGGAAGTCTACAGGCAACAGAGGTATTCTATGTGTCTCACTTTTGTTGAGATTTGACTCCATGAGGAAAGGATTTGGTTAAAACATCAGCTTTCTTATTTTACAGATTCTCAAATAAGTGGGAATTGAATTCTATCATTTTTAGTTTTGATTTAAGAATAGTTCCAAATTCCAAAACATTTGAAATATTGCTAGACATATGTCTCTGGATGCACAGAGGCTGAAAAGAAAGCACTGTCCAGCATCTGTCAGAGGAACCAAGTTAGTTGGAGAAAAGAGAGACTTTGGCTAGAATTTGAATATGCCCATGACAGGGGGGAATGAGCAGACTTTACTAGGAGAAATGGGTGACAAGAGCAAAAACATTTGTCATATATAAGTATGCAGAATCTTCCTCCCATCTGAGTTGTTTTGATTTGCTTAATTAGTATGACTATGGAACTAAAATAAATCAGAGAAAATGGCTGATTTATTATAATAACACATAAACACAACACTGCTCATCGTAGACAGAATAGAATAGGAAGCCTGAAAAAAAAGTAGAAACAGGAATTGGGTCAGGAAAATACCAAGAAAATCACTTCTAGAAGTTACTTTGAGGGGAATACGGGGGAAAGAGATGATAGTTAAGACTTTTGAGGAGATTAAGAGAGCACTCTTGTGTGTGATTGAAAGAACAGAAAAAAAAGTTGTTTTGTGGCATGCAATAAAATGCCTCATCAGTACATTTTGAAGCAGTTCACTAGAGGTCTAAATTTCCTCTCAATTTTGTTTTTTTAGATACTGTATTTGAGTTAGTTTTGATGTATCATAGTGCTAATATGATCCAAAAAAAAAATCAGCTTTTCTTCCAAGTTACATAGAAATAAGCAAAATAAGGCTTAGAAAAATTCAGGAACATGCCCATGATGACCATCTGCTAAGTGATGGCCATGTAACATGAATCAAAGTGGGGAGGGATGCATTAGCAGGAACAATGTCTGCAGTAGGAGTGGGCAAACCTTTGGTAAGAACCAAATAGGAAGTATTTTAGACTATGCAAATCAGATGGTATCAAGTACTCTGCTCTGCTGTTGCAGTCCAAGAGCAGCTACAGACAGTACATAAATAAATGGGCGTGGCTGTTTTCCAATAAAATCGTACTCATGAAAACTGGTGACAGTTCCAATTTAATCCAAGGACCAAAGTTTGTCAAATCCTGGTCTAGAGCATTTGAAAGATAAAGAGAAACAAATAACTATAAGGACTATGGAACTGACAGCTTTGATAAGTATCACTGATTCACTGAAGAGAGAAAATGACAGATTCAGATCTACTACTTAACAATTTAAATAAAAGTGTCAGTGTAAGAGGTCCTGAATGGCAATATATAAAGAGACCCTATCTCTCAGAGCAGGAGAGCACACTCAGCTGATGACTAAGTCCACGATTTATTATAAGAGTAGTATAGATTCATGGAAAACCAAATGCTCATTCTTGGCAAGCCACATATACCATAGCCAGGGATGTGATAGGGAAAAAGTGGGATGTTGTGACTTTGGAGGGCATATCTAGGTTGGTGCACTGGAGAACTTCGAATCTTGATTCCACGGGCCCCACCAGGCATCCTGAAGTATTGTAAACCCTGTTTTTTAAAGGAGAGATCCCTTGGTTGGAGACTATTAAGGGACTTCAAATGAAGTGGAGGTCTTATAGGTAAATGTTCACCTTCCTCAGGATCTGCCACCACTTTCCCTTTTTGTCACTAGAACTATAACTTCTCATAGTGTCAAACACCAGCATATCCTGGCTGGGTAAATGCTAGGCTCTTAAGAAATGAAAAGAAATATAAGTCAATGGAGCCATAGGACCTAGCTAATATATACCAGTGGAAACTAGGAAACCACACTTTATCAAAGGCAGTGTCGAATATAAAGTTGAATAAGTGGGCACTCACCAATGACACAAGATTCAACACACTGGAATGGGCACTTGGGGGTTGTTTGTATTTGTTTGGAAGCTTGTAAGAACATAACCAGACCTACTGTGGTCAACTGTGAGGGGGGATCAAAAGGCTCAGAGAAGTGGGGATGCTAGATGGTTCTTCTGTAGAAGACTGGAAAACACAAGAGGTGATGTCCCAGAGGGACCCAAGTGACATTCATTCACAAAGATGTTAAGATTCTAGTGAGAAGGTTCCCAGAATTGCCAAGAGTTCAGTAGTGACTGGCCTCTGAAGTTTAGGAGAATGCCATTACAGACTTGTGTTATCTGGTGGCAATGGGGAAGGCTGAATCTCTTTGAGAGAGTGAGAGAGAGAAAGAGATTAAGAATAACTGACTAGAAGGCTGAGAGCTGAGATTAGGTACCCCAATTAAAAGTCATAATCTTAATTTCCTGATTCAAATCTGTTTTCAGACCCAGACCCCATCAACTAACTAAAAGGCTACTTCTCTATGAAGAACCTTGAAACACCAAGAACAAACAAAACAATTACAGCAATGGTTTTCCAGTTCTTTCCTAAAGAGACATGTAGCCACTTATTTTTTTGGTCATACACTGAAACCAAATCTACTGAAGGTTATTTGATACAGGGCCAGAGTTTATACTAAGTCTGGAGACCTAAATTTCCATCATGCACTCCCCATTATAATGGGGCCAAATGGCGAGGGTAAGTACGATATATATGACTAGCCCAGGACTTTTTCACAGTGGGCCTATTGAATCTATAAATCATTCATTTCCCAAATTTCTGTTTGAAAAGGCATGCTTAGAAGTTATCAAAATGCATCACATTAGTTCCTTGACTTACAGAAGAGCAACTACAGTCAAAAAGGACAAAGAAAAGCCCTGAAAGAGTTCCTAAACCTACTGGCAGAGATTTATTCACCTCCTCTCTAAAACCTTCCCATTTATAGCACGGAGCAACCAATGCAGTAAGTGATCATACACTGTCTTTATTTGTTCTGATTATCTCCTTCATTATGCCATATATGCATGTAGATTATTTCATCATTTTCCTGCTGCAAATCATCCCATTCTTTATTTCCTGTATCTGTTAATTGCAACATCATTCAGACTGAACCAGAAATATCATAGTCTGTTTTACTCCTCTCCCATGTTTAATTCATCACACGGTCCTAGCAATTTTGTTACTGAAATATTGCTCACGCTCCCTTTTATCCATTCCTATTGACAGCGCTCTAATTTAGGTCTCTATCACATTTCACTTGACTAGTATAACTGCCCCATTCTTCCTCCTCTGACTTACTCTAATCCATTCTCTATATTGCAACCAAAACTCTCTTTCTAAAACAGGCAATTCAGTCATTCCTCCATTTACAAAATTTCAAGAAATCCCTGAGGCCTACAGGATCAAGTAGAAACACTAAAGTATGAATTCAAAGCCCTTTAAACTCTGGTCTCGGTATAAGTTTCCAACTTTACCTCCCCTGCTTCTCTCCCATCCACTCTAATTGTTTCTGCTCTCATTTAATTCATCATTATCCAAAATACATTGTCCTTTTCCTACTCTCCTTTTTATCCTAACAAATCGTATTCACACTTCAGCTTCCAAAGATCCCCTATTATCTCCATTAGACATTCCTATTCCTCTCTCTCTCCCTCGTCACTGCTCTTCCCCTATTCCACCAGCCCCATGACGCTGCCATGACACTGCCTTTTGACATCACGCTTGCACACAAGAAGAGAAAATCAAACTTGATTGATTCAGTGGAGTGATTATGAATACAGTGTTCTGGGGTTAGACAGATCTTGTGGACCCTCTGCTTACATTTGAGTAATCACTTACATCTGAGTGAACTTTAGGAAGTTTCTAAGCCTCTGTGCCTGCTAGTTTTCTCATCATCAAAATGTAGATGAAAATATATCACCCTCATAGGAATATTGTAAGGACGACATGAGATAATGAAGATCAAGTCATTTTCATTGATGCATGGTAATTGTACAACCTAGCTGTTATTGCTGTGTTCTTATATTATATATACACACATATATATCTATCATACACATATGTATGTATGCATAGACAGAGAGAATACTTATCTCCCAAACTGTGACTTCTCTGAAAGTTTCATATTTCACTCTTATTACCCAAATTTTTAAATGCTTGGAACAAAGTAGTAACTTAATAATATTTGGCAAAGTAATATTATTTTTATATCCTACATTATTTTTAAGGTATAGTAGGTGTTTAGTAGAAGCGAGTTGACTTTTTGACATATGTTTTAGCAACATGTATGACTGAAGTCTAATTCATGGAAGTTATATAGAATAAAATTAGGAAAGGATGACGTATAACCAAATACTTCTACTGAATAAAGTAGAAAGGATGTAGAAACAGAGGCTCTACTCACACAGAAATGATGGATATAGTACACTACTTCAGATGTATAGAAGTATGGAATCATGGCATTGATATATATGCTATTAAGAAGTACAAGCAGTGTAAGGACGCAGTATTAATTAAATTGTAGTGAAAAGAAGCACAAAACCTCTCAAATTTTTTCTATAATTTTAAGTGCTTGCTCACTATTAGTATGTAAGATATTTCCAAATCTGAAAAAAACAGAAAAAAAAAGCTTAATTTTTGAATTATAAATATGCCCCTAAATACCTGGTAATAGGGGTAAAACATTTTAGAAATTGTTTTTAAGTTTAATTAAGTGGAAACAACAATGTTTTGCAATTATAATGACAAAGAAATACATGACTTAACCATCTAGACACTAGATCTCTGATGGAAAGAGAAGATTTGTTATCGGGGGCTTGGGCTATGAGTGTGTTACAGTGAGCCTTCTGCTTTGAATAGCCCTCACCCTTCATATTTATCTTATTAGAGTATCTTGAGTGTTACTGGGTCATCTTCTCACTCATTCACAAACATATTTACAAATATCAAGTTCCTTCCCTGATGTCACATTTCTCTTTACCTTTAGTAAATTTTGCTCAAAAAGGATTATTACTTGGTTCAATATGACAAAACATGTCTAAGCTAGTTGTATATGCATGCTCTTAAGGCACTTTCACATTTTGTAGAAGACTGAACAAAATTTCAAGTGGGATGCTACACACGTTTATTGAGCTTTTTGCAGCAAGTCATAAACTCCTTGCTACAAAAAAAAAAAACAGGTAAAATAGATCTATAAGTGCGATATGATGGATATTAACAAGGAAAAACCAACTTGTATGATTCATTGAGGAACCATCCCAAATTGGACATAATTTGTACATATTCCCAAACTTGTTCCAGCCTAAGCATTTTTTTTGTCATGGCTATCATAATCCCAATAGTGATGAATCACTGAATTATTAGAATAATGACCAGCTTAACTACACACACACACACACACACACACACACACACACATCTGTATAAGCATATATTATTGTTTTGGTAAAATTTTCAGTTTAAATAATGTCCATTATTCTTGGTTGATCTTGAAAATCTTCATTTTTAATCAAAGTATGAAAGATTATAAAAAAAAAGTTAGGACTGATGATAATTCAACCATCAGGGTATCCTATTTAAGAATAAAATTCTTATAAATGTGGTAGTAAAAGAAATTCCTAGCTGGGCTGAACTGACAGTAGATTACTGTTTAAGTGATTCACTGCTCAATAATATTCTGGTGGAAAAAGTTTACACTGATCAGAATGGTAAGCAAAGTTTGGTGAGAACAGAGAACTGGAAAATTTTTTTTGATTCGCTTGTTCACAGTGCTTCCAAGATTCAAAGAACTGAGTGTAATTAAATCTCATAATGATTTATTGAAGAAGGTTATAAATCTTTTGCAGGGTCAGGTAAAGTTTGGACTACATTGTACAACCACTCTATCCTTCATCCAGGCCTTTGATAATAGCATTACTCTATGCAGGCACTATTCTCTCTCTCTTCTGTTTCTTCTCTCTTTCTATACATCTATATATCCATAGACACACACACACACACACACACACACACACACACACGTTCATTTCTATACATACATACATACATATAATATATTTGTATATATTCATTAGATCTTTCAAACTTTTTATATGGATTAGGAAATATGTATATATTTTAGCTTTTGATATAATGTTCAATGATTCATTAGTTGCGTATAACACTGGGTTAGGTAATATTTTTAACAGAAGAAGAAACAGCCTATAGAGGTTAGGCAGATTGTCCAAAGCAATAGAGTAAGTGGCTTCAATTCAGCCAGTTCCACTCAAAGCCTAGACTCTTAACACTACTCCACTGCCAATGGTAGAAATGAATTTTTTTTTTAAAGCCTAGCATTCTGCTTTTAAAAGTAGATTTTAAAACTAAGAATAATCTAATCAGAGTCAGTAACTTTGTTCCTGGGCATCGCAGTGACAAGCATTGGCTGTGAATAATGCAGCGCGTCCCAGGAAGGGCAAAACGGAGCCAAATATTTCTCTCTCTCATTACGGGGAGGAGGTTTACAGCCCACAAAAAGTAAGAGGAGATAATTATTCACTTTCCTTTTCTCCAAGGAAAATGTGTGCTACTAACAGGAGGAAGTATTTTTGTTGTTGTTGTTTACAAGTAAGTCACATCTACTGGTGAGGGACTGAACAGGAAGTGGTGCGCACCCATGTTCATTCTCGGCACCAGGCTACAGTGCCTAAGAACGACTGGAATTTTCAAAACTCACAAAAGAATCAGGAGGAAAACATTTCTTGTGAGGAGATTAAGATGTTTCTTAAGGTGGAGTGAGGTGGTCCCTGGACTGATTCTCTTGAGAGAGACTGCAGTGGATTTAGAGGAACTGAAGAGAAAAAGACAAGTCAGGTTCTAAGAACCGTATACACAGGAGACCCTACATTATAACAGTCTGTGTTTTCTTTTAATGCATCCTAAGGAAAAGTTTAAATTTGCATGTACATTTTTAGTTCTCCTGTACTGTGATACTGGGAGACTTGAAATATGGCAAGGTTTGGCGCAGAACAACCGGCATCTACACTGCAGCTTCGAGTGTCTGGTCTGTTGGTGGCTGATGGACAAGCAAGCCACTGACTCTCCTTGTGAGCTTTGGCAAAAAGAGCTGGGCAGCTGATGGCTCTTTTCAGTGGATCAGGATATGGTATCAGTCAACTTGGGTGAAAAACCCATTTCTTGGGAAGTGTTGGAGAAATCACAGACTCAAAAGAGTGAGTCAAGTAATACTTTAAAGTATTACATGCAACCTAGGTAGCAGTGCTGCTCCTTGTGACATAAAGACATAAAGGAGAGTGTTCTTGTTATACTCAGTTCCATTAAACAAATAATGTTCTTATACACCACAGATTTCCATTTGTTTGGAGTGGCTTACATGCACGGGGTTTGTACAATCTAGCATCCTCTCAAAGTCTCACTGAGCTCTGCTTCTAATGCTGTTTGTTAACTTGCCCAGTATTGCCAGACCAAAAAAATCAGAAGTTATCATCCTAAGCTCTTGATAATCCTTTATCATGATCTTGCAGGTTGAGTTAGTACACCAAAGTTGACTATCCTTTCCCGAAGAATAATTCTGGAACATTTGTCATTTTCACGCTAATTTATTTTTTATTTATTTTATTTTATTTTTTAAATATTTTATTTATTTATGTGACAGAGTGACAGAGAGACAGCCAGTGAGAGAGGGAACACAGCAGGGGGAGTGGGAGAGAAAGAAGCAGGCTCCCAGCGGAGGAGCCTGATGTGGGACTCGATCCCGAAACGCCGGGACCACGCCCTGAGCCGCAGGCAGACGCTTTAACGACTGCGCTACCCAGGCGCCCCAATCACGCTAATTTAATATTTCACTTCCATTACGTATTGGTGATTGGAAGAAGTGATGAAGTGCAGTATTGAAGGCTGAGAAAAATCACAATGAAAGGAAAGAGGGAACTACCCTTGAAGGGCTTCCCAACAGAGGATGCTATCTTTATTTCTATAAACAAATTATCCTCTTCTTATCTGCAAAATCTTATCTTGTGGGCTTTCAGAATGGAATCGGAAATAAGGAAATTAGCAGCACACATCATTGTTAGTAATTTTACGAATGTCTGTGTATGTGTACTTGTTGGGGAGGTGCAAAATGGGAAACGCAAGGAAGAGTAGAGCGAAATATGTCATGGCACGGATCTGTCAACACAAGACTTTAAAAATTGCATTTACCTTATTTCTGTTGCAAGTATTTTAACCAGAGCGGTCATTAAAATAGTAGAGATAATCAGCTAAGCAATTGCCCCCACCTTAACTCTAGTTTGTCTTTCTGCTAAAAGTCTCCAGCAGAAGCTTTCGTAGCCGACAAATTACAATTCATGTTACAGAGTTCATGTCCAGAGTTATCCTTGTTATACCTGACTGAAAAATCAACCTGCCATCTATGGCATAATTAAAAATTAAATGTCTCTTAATCACAGCACTAACTAGCAAGATATGGACAGACATAATTATATACTGAAATTGTCTAGGCTCTGCTAATTCCAATATTAAGATATTTCAAAGGAAAAAACCAATGTCATGTTATAGCTCCAATTCATTAATAAGCATGTTTTCTTGCCCACTATTCTTCATGCTGTATTAACATGTGACAGCGGTCAAGATTACATCAAATTATAGAAAAAATTACTATAGTTAGCATTGCCGTTTGACAGCTTTATGGGTAACTGCTGTTCTTAAATTTGCTCTGAACAAGTTCTATTTTTCTATTTCAGTGGGTTTTTTTTTTTACTCCTAAAATTTTTTGACCTAGAAAAACTAATTTTGCCCAAAATAATAATAATAATAATAATAATAAAATATAATATGGCTGCATTTAGTTTCCTTTTAGATTATATCATCTTGTTAAATAAGAGAAGGGAAAGATTATGAATAATGGCTGCAAAAATTCCTCGACTGTAAACAAAGAGAGAACTATTTAAAAGAATTAATCTCTTTTTCTTTCAAGGGTGACTTTTACAGTGAATAATTTTTGTTGTATAGATGTGTGGTCCAATGTGAACCTTAGACTATGATATTAAAACAGATACGTGGCTAATGCTTGAAGAAAAATACTGAATGTATAATACTAATAATATTTAGAAGGGTCTTACGAACTTTGTTAGTATAGATTAAGGCTCAAATTGATATTTAAAATAATAGCATAATTGTGTGCTGTGCTGAAGAAACTAGTGTATTTGTGTATATATATCTATATAGCTATGTTTATAAGTAGACATACATATATAGGTATATTAAAATAGCTATAACTGCTTTAAAATATATTAGAGGATTATCACAAAGCTCTGGATTTTCATTGTTGTTTATATTGAACACCTGACCATTTTTCATTTGCCATCATTAACTCAGTATAGCTTTTGACCTTAAAAGGGTAGCATTTACATAGGAAATCTCATCTTACCAGGATGCATGATGATATTCCCCTAAAGGAATAATACATATTGCAAATTACTAGAAAAAGGTCATTATTGTATTAAGTAAAATACTGTGTTTTTTTTTCAAAAATTCAGATAGGTATTAGCTTCCGAATGAGATTACTTCAAAATTATATTTTTCAAGCTTTTCCTAATCTACATAAGTATAAGATTGCTTTAGAGTCCATTAAAAATTGAAAGTTTTATTTGCTAGAGTGTAACAATTTTGTGTGTTTTTAGGTCTGTGTGTATAAGGCATTCAACATGAACTTAGCGAGGTACAAGTGAAGAATCACAGAATCTTTTTGAAAAGATCTAACAGATTATCACTTTTTAAAAGATTTTAAAACCTTCTTTTCTTGAACTATTATTATTTTAAAATCTCATTGCTATAGTAAGGAGAAACAAGCATCACAAATCATGGCATTATTTAGCAATGAAATTTAAAAAAATATGGGCAACTGTGATTTTATCTAATGTTACTTTCTCATTTTTAATAAATATTCTGTAATCCTACATGGAACCTTACAACTAAATTTTAATTTTCAAGGTTTTTGTTGTCGGTAGTGTTGGTGATTTTGCATGTATTCAGTGTAAGAATAAGAGGATTCAACTTTCTTATTTACATATGCAGTAAATATTTTATAGCTTTTTCAAGAGTAATGCATTCAAAAGACTTCATAGTTGAATAACAAATTTCTAAATTGTATAAAAATGTAGAACATTATGCTTAAGAAAAAATGAGCATTTTAAAAAGCTGATATAAATGAAATAGTACTAAAAAGGCGTTGTAACTTTTATCCTTGATTTCCTGTTCTTTCCTTAAATGAAACATACAGACAAATGGACAGTGTTTTTTTTTTTAATGAATCTATAGTAATTTTAAATGTGAATTTCATTAATCACTTCCATTCCTACAAAAATATTTATTGAGCACTTTCTGTGTATGAGATGTTGAGTTAGACTGGGAGTAAGTGATAAAATCCTCAGGAAACTCATGAACTAGTGGAGGAGACAGATATAAAAGTGCAGTATTGGGGTGCCTTTGGCCTCAGGTCATGATCCCAGGGTTCTGGGATTGAGCCCTGCATCTGGCTCCCTGCTCATGAGGGAGTCTGCTTCTCTCTCTGCCCCATCCCTCCTCCCCCTACTCATGCTTGCACTCTCTCTCTCTCTGAGATAAATAAATAAAAATCTTAAAAAAAACCATAGTGTAATGAAACATATATTGTAAGTGTCTTAATATATAGATGCATCCAATATAATGTTCTTTACTACAGAGAGTACTACAATAATCTACAGTAATTCTTTTTTTTTAAATCCTTTGAGACTTAATTGAAATGCTACAGTACATCTTTAGTTTTTGATATAGTGCTCCATGATTCACTGTTTGCATAATTCTTATACTATGGTGAATCAATTGTTAATACTAGCAAGAGGTTTTTGTTTTTTGTTTTAATGTACACAAAAATAGTAAGTTGATAATGGGACAAAGTCACCAGCATACTTTATGCTTTGAATTGCCACCTTGAAGACATCATCCAAAATCTCGGAAATAGCTCTTATTTCGATTCTAAACATTCAGTGGCTTCTTGAATGGAATGGTGAGAGGGGTATTAAAGCAAGATGAGGGAATATTAGACTAAATATGGTAATTTAGAGAAAAGAAGTCATTCCTTCAGCATCTTTGAGAAAAGCAACAAACTGAGTTCTAATTCCATTTTATTGCTTAATTTCACAAGTTGAGAAGCTAAAGATTTCTCTGTATCACTTCCATAGACACCACACACCTAATCTCTCCTAACCTCTGTCTCTGTCTTCTTTTGCCTGCCTGTGCAATGTTTATCTTTGTTTTTGTTTTTTAACTGTTTTTGGTTTTTGTATGATTTTCAAATACCTAATACAAATAACTGGGTTGGATTTTAAGTGCAAGTATTAGGATCACATTAAATTCAACAAAAATAAAAGGTTTCCACAATAGAAGAAACTAATTCAATTTATGACTAAAATTCTGCCCATGTAAGCAGATGAGATACTCTCTACTCAGTCCTCACAGCCATTACTGACTATGTTCATCACATTTGATTTGCAGCCAGTGATCTGAAATATCTTTAATCAATAGGTATTTAACTGGACACAAACACATCTAAATATTACTTGTTCACTTTTTGCATAAATATCTACACGTACAATTCTGAAATTCACTTTAGTTATCTTATCACTTAGCAGCATCTATATTGTACAGCTTTCTAAAAAATTATTTTGTTATAGAATTACTTTTGTTCATGTCTTTGACTTACATCCTTCATTAGTTTTGACTTCTGTGATTTTCCAGATCTGTGACTCTTATGCCCTTATTTTCATCACTTTAAGTATGTTTATGGGCTGCCTATATATCTGGGTTTTAGGTATGATCTACACGAGCAAAAGGGAAACCTTTCTGGTGTATCTGCATGTGGTACTAATACGATGTAGGCGTATAAACACAGCTACTCACAAACATCAAAAAGTCAATATAAATGTAGTGCTTGGACTTGCAGACTCAGCTTCTCATTTAGACATTAGCAGATAGATAGCTATTCTTTAACAACAGATGAGGCAGGTCGATTCGAGTGTGTGAAAAGTCACCTTGCTAGATGTGCTCTGCCAGCGAAGATATGTAGTTACAGATTCCGCTAGTTGTCTTCAATTTGTTATTCCCCTCATTCACATTTACTCAGCATATGCAGTCAGCTAAACACTGTACTTAGGACTTGCCACAAACAGCTTTAAGTCTATAAGACAAAAGAATTCTAGCAGATCCTAGCGTCAAGAAATTTCTCACCTTTTTGTCATTATTGTAATGGCAAGGAATTTGGAATGAAAGGAATGAAATGTGTGTGTGCATGCACACGAGAGAGAGAGAGAGAGAGAGAGAGAGAGAGAGAGAGAGAGAGAGAGAATTTGGCAAATGCAAATGTAAGGAGACACAGATCATTCTTAGGAAGTTTCAAGAACAACAAACAAACACTAAACTATTTCATATGTTCTCTCTCTACTCTATCTCTTATCTGATCTCCCACTCTCACCCATAAATGTGAAATAAAACACTGACTGAAGTGAACAGAAGACTGGCGGCATTAGAAGTTCCAGTAAAATCAATTCACCTTGCACAGTCACTAAGATCCAGAGAAATTGTATAGGTCAGGAAAAGGTAGCGTGCAAAAAGAAGTGTAAAAAGTTCACATTATTCCACCTTGGCTTGGATGCTAAAGGGTTCCTATTCTTCTCTGTGCAAACTCATGACACCGTCCAATTGTATACGGTCTTTAGTGATATTATCAGGCCAATATGAACATAAGCACAATGTAGAATGTCTAATACTTCCAATTATATGATTGGCCATGTATTTATGATCTGAAGCTATTGCCCTGTAATACCAAATTTCTGGTATTAACCTCCATTATGATGTCTTTCTTTCTGATTTCAAGTGTGACATACACGTGTCCTCACTCAAATACATCCTAATGAGCAATGTCATTATTGTTTTCTGAAACACACATTTCATCTCTTCTATCATTTGGATGCAAAATTGAATTAATAGGAGAAATGTATACTAACCTGATACAATTGTTTTCATTCCTTTATCACCACTATTGGTTCAGAAATTTGTTAAAATGGACATTTTTTTAAGAAAAATTGTGAAATGGGCACATTTTGAATTGCATGAAGAAATTCTGTAGTTTCTCTTAAAAATTACTATGCTACCATCAGTCATAAAAGGTAGTACAGAAAAATGTTATTAAATCAAGTGAATTAGCATTTAAATTGCACAGTGTCTATATTACACATATCACATATAATACATATGTATATAATAAAATGTACATTACACATAAGTCAGTTTGGGAAGAAGGCAGTATTTTCACATTAGCTCCCCCCTGACTTCCAGAGACGCTCGTGGATGTGGCTTTGCTGAGGCCATCCTTAATATACCCATGTCTCTGACACAGATTTCAACATCAGCACTGGCAAGACTATGTGGAAGTATGTCAAACTTTTAACATCTACTTATTTGGAACCATCCGAAGATAAATAATAAAAGCTTTTTAAAGAAACGTTTGAGCTGTACTTCAGAAATTATTGTGTACTCTACACGATAATGGTAATATATGGCAATATAATACCTTTATTAACATATTTTGCTAAGGATAGTATCTTTATTTGATTCTGTGTTAGAAAAGGTAGAAATCTGGGGCACCTGGGTGGCTCAGTCATTAAGCATCTGCCTTTGGCTCAGGGCATGATCCCAGCATTCTGGGATCGAGCCCCACATCAGGCTCCTCTGCTGGGAGCCTGCCTCTTCCTCTCCCACTCCCCCTGCCTGTATTCCCTCTCTCTCTGGCTGTCTCTCTCTCTGTCGAATGAATAAATAAAAAATCTTAAAAAAAAAAAAAAAGAAAAGGTAGAAATCTGATGGAGACAGTCACGTATTTCAGAAAGTAGATTACTCTTCAGAATGGATTTGGTGGATTATTTCTGATAAAGGAGACAATTTTTAAACTTTTCAGCCTATAGGGCAATTTCAATTTTTAGAACAAAATACAAGAGAAATGACCTCTAGATCAACTTGAGGCAACATATAAAGGCTATCCTCATTTTTCTCTGATTCCATATTTGTGAATTCACCTACTTGCTAAAATGTATTTGTGAAGCCCAAATCAATACTAGCAGCGCAGTCATCCGTGGACGCGAGCAGAGTGGGAAGGAATGCGAGCTGCCTGGCGAGCGTGTTCTCAGTGGAGGTCGAACAAAGCAACACTCTGCCTTCCGGTTTCAGCTCAGTTCAACTCTCATACTGTAAACACGTATCCATCCCTTTTGCAGTTTATTTCGTGTCACGTTCTCCACATTTTTGTGGTGTTGCTGTTGTTTTGCAATTTAGCTATCTAAAATGTTACCTGTTATTATGCCAAGCAAAATAAGTCAATCAGAGAAGGACAATTATTGTATGATCTCACTCATATGTGAAATTTAAGAAACAAAACAAAGGATCATAGAGGAAGAGAGGAAAAAAAATAAAACAGGACAAAATCAGAGAGGGAGACAAACCAGAAGAGACTCTTAACCATAGGAAACAAACTGAGGGTTGCTGGGGGGCGGGGGTCACTGGGTGATGGACATTAAGGAGGGCACACGATGTAATGAGCACTGGGTGTTATATAAGATTGATGAATCACTGACTTCTACATCTGAAACTAATAATACATTCTATGTTAATTAATTGAATTTCAATTAAAAAATGAATTAAAAAATAAAATGTTACCTCAGCATACATACATAGTGTTAAAGTGCTGTCTAATATTCCTAAATACAAGGAGGCTAGAATGTACCTCACAGAGACACCATGTGTACTGGATAAAGCTTCATTCAGGTATGAATTATAGTGCTGTTGGTCATGAGTTCAACGTCAATGAATAAATGATATCTATTCAAGTTTCTTTAAACAGAAACACACGCAAAGTAGGCTTATGTATTGATCAGTTGGTGAAAATGCTGTGACCAGAGGCTCTAAGGAACCTCCTCCCCTACGTCTCCTAGGAGCAAGGGCTACATATTTGTTAATTCAGGGTTTGTGGTGACTTTATAGAGCGTAACTGTAACTGCCAAGAATAATGAAAAATGATTAAAAGATGAAAAATGTATTTAAAAACACACTGATGATTTATATCAAAACAATAGAACTGGCTTTGAATGCTGACTCTAGCATGTACTGGGCAACTACATCTGAGATCCTGTTTCCCTACCTATAAAATGGAAATAGGAAGATTGCCTTATCTCACAAAGTATTTATGAGGCCCAAATCAGATCCTAAAGCACAGCGTGAATAGTAAAATGTCATATACAAATAGAATTGTGTATATGAATGTTCATGGCAGCATTATTCATAAAAGCCAAAAAAGGTAAATAACTAACTTAAAAAATGTCCATCAACTGATGAGCAGATAAACAAAAATAGCATATAGCCATATGACGGAATATTATTTGGTTATAAAAAGGAATGAAATACTGATACATGTCGTAACATGGATGAACCTTCAAAACTTTGTAGTAAGTGGTAGAAGCCAGACACAAAAAGCCACATTATATGACTCCACTTATATGAAGTGTCCAGAGTAAGTGAATCCATAAAGAAGGAAGATCAGTGGTTGTAGGGCAGGAGGTGAAGAAGGTAGGAAGGCCTTGGGAATCACTGCTTATGGGGACAGGTTGATGAAAATGTTCTGAAATTAGGATCACAGTACAAAAGAAGAATAACAAAAAATGACCATAACATATTTTCAATCATTTTTACAAAACTGACCAAGACACAATAACTTTCTTCTAACAATCTCAAAGTTTCCATTTTGAACTGGAGTCATCCTTAAATTCTAAAAGATTATGGTTGCACAGATCAAAGACACTGTTTTGGTAGTAATGTGGTGACAATATACACATTTATATAGTATTCCACACATGGCAAATATTTTTTTAAAGATTTTATTTATTAATTCGTTTGTGTGTATGAGAGAGAGAGAGAGAGAGCGCAAAAGCAGGGGGAGTAGCAGAGGCAGAGGGAAAAGCAGGCTCCCCGCTGAGCAAGGAGCCCGATGCAGGACTCGATCCCAAGATCCTGGGATCATGACCTGAGCTGAAGGCAGACGCTTAACTGACTGAGCCACCCAGGCATCCCCACATGGCAAATATTTTTAACTAATAAATCATTCAACAAAAGTTTTCAAGCACTGTCATGTGCCAAGTACTTTATGAAACACTGATTAAGCCAAAATAGAAATGACCTTATTCTCAGAAAGCTTAGATGTATACTTCATGTGGAATAAGTTATAGGCATTAATTAAATAATCACACAAATACACGTACAATTTCTACTGAATTGCATGTTGAAGAATGGATGCACATAGCAGTATAAGCATTTATACTGTGATAAAAGAGAGGCTAGAAGGGAGTCTTTAATGATGAGGTGACCTGGGTTGAGGAATGGAGGGAGAAGTTAGGATGGAGGTAACCAGGATAAGAGAGGAGCACCTCAGGCGGAGGGGACAGTGCTGAGAAGCACTGGCTCAGGGGAAAGTGTCCCAGTGAGTAGGGGACATAGAGAGAATGCCCGGGTAGCGTTCAGATGGCATGGAGGAGCATTACATGCTGGGCCCAGAGAAGTACAAAGAAGTTGGAGCTTATAGGGTCTTCAGTTAAAATTAAAAAACTTAGGGGTGCCTGAACGGTTCAGATGGTTAAGCGTCTGCCTTAGCTCAGGTCATGATTTCGGGTCCTGGAGTCAAGCCCCATGTCAGGCTCCCAGCTCAGCAAGGAGTCTGCTTCTCCCTCTGCCTCTCTCCCCTGTTCATACTCTCTCTGTGTCTCTCTCTCTGTCAAATTAATGAATAAAATCTTAAAAAAATAAAATAAAATAGGGATGCCTGGGTAGCTCAGTTGGTTAGGTATCTGCCTTCGGATCAGGTTATGATCCCAGGGTCCTGGGATAGAGTCCCACGTTGGGGTCCTTGCTCAGTGGGGAGTCTGGTTCCCCCTCTCCCTCTGCCTGCCCTCCCCCTGCTTGTGCTTTCTCTCCATCAAATAAATAAAATATATAAAAAACCAAACAAATAAAATAAAATAACTTAATAAAACTTAAAAAAAAAAGTCTTCATCTCACAAGCCATGGGGGAGCCTTTGAAGGTTTGAATTAGAAGGCTAGAATGATTTGATTTGGGTTTTGGACAGACTGTTTATATCACAGGATGAGAAATGGATTGGATAATGGCCAGTGAGGGGACAGATCAGTCAGTTTAGAGGTGATAATGGTGGGTCAGAGAAGAAATGATATGGTGATGCTGGTGTAAATGAAAAGTGGAAGACTTGAGATATTCAAATATGTGATGATAGCAATTGCTCTGGAAGGAGCAGAAGCAAAATTTCGCCAACTTTGTAGTTGAAGAAATGCAGTCTACAGAGGTTAAATGAGTATTCTGAGATTACAGAGTCAGCAAGAAAAAGAGTAAGAATTAGAGCCCAGATATTGTGACTCTATCATTATGAGGCTTCTACATCCCTTCACAAAAGATCCTAAAGTCAGAAAGTGAACAGGAGAGGGTAAATCTCATCTCATCCCCTGTCCTACCCCCACTCCCAACATAGAAAGACCTTACCTATCAGTATTTGGAGACAACTTAACCAAGACCCAGTTTAAGACTTAAGGTTTGAATAGCTCCGGTGAACTTTGCATGACACAGAAAGTCAACTGTTAAGACTATGTTTTCGTTTTATTTTGTTTTATTTTTATTTCTTTCTGACAGGTTCTAATGACAGTAAGGAAAGGAGGTTGAAAACAGTATCATGAGACATGAAGAAAAAAAAAAGATTTTTACAGCTCATGTGAATATGAAATTTTAGACATAAAAGGAATTTGGAGTTTAAAAAAAAGGGGGGGGACAGGTAATTTTGAATGTATTTTCATTTAAATTTTGGTTTTTATTTTTATTTTGAAAGACTTTTAGACTCCAGATAAAGATAGTACAGAAATTCTCCAAATATATGACACCCATCTTCATCTAATGTTAATATCCTGCACTATCATGATAGTGACTTAGCTAAACTAAGAAATTAACAATGGTAAAATACTATAACTAAATGCAGACATTGTTTAGATTGGGCAAAGTTTACACTAACGTTGATGATCTAATCCAAAATACCATATCATATTTAATCGCCCTGTGTTCTTAGTCTTTCTGAATCTGTGACAGATACTCATGGAGGAAGTTCTTTTTCATATCCTTTATACTTTGGAAAAATTCTGTTTAGATATTTTGTAGAATGTCCCTCAGTATGGATTTGCTTGATATTTTCTCATCATTCAAAGGAGGTTATAGATTTTTGGGGAAAAACACCACAGAGATGTTGTTTCCTTCCTATCACTGCATATATGGGGTGCATGATAGAAGTATGTCTCATCACTGGGAATGTTATTAGTAACCACTTGTTTAAGAGGGTGACTACCAGGTTTCTTCAGTGTAAAGTTACTTTTTTTCCTTTCCATACACTGTGGAATGAGTGACTCCAATGTCTAGTCCACCTTCAAGGAAAGAGAAATTAAGCTTCACTTCTTTTCACCTCTTGGGGGGGATATATACATATATATACATATATGCATATAGGGATATATACATATGTAACATATATATATGTTAAAATCACTGGAGTAATTAATAAATATTTTTGGAGAAAACTTTGAGACTTGACAAATATCCTGTCTCTCTTTAAACTTTCACCCACTATTATTAGTGTTTATTAGTGACTCTTGCCTGCAGCAATATTTGTGGTATTCTAAAAGTGAGTTTTTATGTCCCTTAGTCCTTCCAAATTTATTAATTATAATTCTATAGGAAATATCTATAGGAAGATTCTCTGCTGTGTAATTTACTGTGTAAAAATTGTATCAGTATGTGTTATTCCTTCAGACAAACATTTGAAAAATGTACAACCTATTATTTTCAGGACTTTTCTAACTGAAATTGACACAGCCAAACCTTCCCCTATTGAAATTGATGTGGAACAAGCTTGGTCCTAGTTCCATCAGCAGGGTTGGACAAAAATACTGTCTCCCAGGGGCAAGTGCTGAGCTGCTATTGTTTCTGTCGGGGGTTGACTGGGCAACAAACATATTAACAAAGTAACAGGCTGAATCACCCAAGATGTTGCCTTTTTCACATCTGTTGCCATTGCGTTGTGAAGGAGCATGATGTGGCCAACTTGTGAAAAGCAACTGAGGTGGTCTTAACTCCCTGAACAGTTACAATGTCTTCTAGAACAAACTTTAGAGGACCCCACCTGGTTAATGCAAGCAGAGAATTTTCAAGGGCAACGACAACAAAAAGATGAATGCCCAGCCCCGGAGGAGAAAAAAGTAGGGAAAAAAGTGGGTTGTTAGTAAAACAAACATATAAAAATAACAATAATAACAACAAATTACTAGAACAGATCTATGTAGGCATGCAATTTCCTGTTTTAATTAAAATTGTTTTTTGTCTCTCCACTTAGTTTGAATGAATTGTGAAATAGTTGTGTTGGAATAGCAATTATTTTTCTCTGAGAATGATGTATTAGGATGAACATTTTTATTCAGCAAAATTCTAGAAGGGCTGCTTATTCTAGGGGTGGAGTGAAAGTCCAAGAAAGGATTAAGAAGGCCCCTGTGTGGAGTGTACAGGTTTTTATCGGGGCCTAGAATGCCTCTATGATGGACTGAATGAACAGTGTGCAGACTGGGATGCCATGGGATAGGGGTCTATGAGGAGACAGGGGCATAGAAAAGAGGAAGAGATATCTAAAATGTCACAAGATTTTCTATCTGACACTCTGTATAGCTTCTGTTTCTTCGAGGAACACTAAAATAAAGCTTTACATTACTTTGGACTTCTCAAATCTGTCTGATGTTTCTTTGATTGCAACTTTGTTTCAAAGGCCTGCTTCAAAAAACTCAAAACAAACAAACAAACAAACAAAAAACAACCCTGAGCAATCCCATTTTATGTGGGCTATACAAAGATGAATTTTCCCAAAAACCTGATATGCTCCCCAAGAGCTCACAATAAAACGGTCTCTTTTTGTTTAACCATAATCATCTTCCACTACATCCCAGTATGGCTCTCCACTCCCAAAATGCTGGTTTCCTGAGGATTCTTTTACAAATACCATTTCCTTTTTTGAGATACTCAATACTGGTTTATTTATTTTTTGGTTTTTGTTTTGTTTTGTTTTTTGTTTTTGGTAATTCGAGTTTTAAACATTTCTCAGAGAGGCTGTAAGCCTCATAAACGCAGATAGTTTTCTTTGTCTTTGTAATCCCTTGCAGTGACTAGGGAAAGGCGTAGTGTAGAATGGTCACAATAATTACATAAATTCAAACCAACTTAGTTTTCCTCCTGAGGCATATCTTTTTTTAACAATAACCCATGTTGTTTAATTTTACTCTTTAAATTTGCAGAGGATTTGACTTTGCATGATCTTTTTCTGCCCACATAAATTTATTGACGGTTGGAGATATATTGTCTACATCCCATTATGAAGTAACTACGTAGTGTTTGGTATGGCACCTGTCACCTACTAAATGTGTACTTTAAAAAAAATGGCTAAATAAACATAATAGACTCTTAGGCAGTACTTGTTTACTTGACTTGGAAGGAACACAGATATTGGCTGAGTTCAAATAAGTCATGAAAGAGAAATATTAGGATATCTTCGCATTCAAATGTTACACACCTAAATTCTAAGCCTTCTTTTCCAATAGCTTCTTTTTCTCACTTTGTAGTTCTTCACTATGAACATTTCCTCTCCTTATATGCAGATTTTGAAAGTGTTGCAACAAATTCTATGAGTCATGAAAATTATGAGGCATGACCCCATAAATACCACTAAAGGAAAGCAATTGTGAATTTTAGATACCTTTGCATAATACTGTGTAAAGAGTATACTTCTCTTCCTACTCCATAATGTCATAGTAATCACAAACTTCTGTTAATTCTCCTTCCCCAATGTGCACAAAATTCATTTTTTCTTCACCCTTTCTATCCATGTTTGTTTTGGGAGCTCCCATTGGATTACTGAAATAGCACTTAACTAGATTTCTTGCTTCTAGTTTTACCCTCGCCTTACGGATTTTCCTTTTTGGAACCAGACTTTGCCTCTTATAAAGCAAATCTACTCTTATTAATTCCCTGATTATGTTCCCATGTCTACCCATTGTTCTCAGATAAGGTCATGCCAAATCTATGAATATAAGTTTGACATTTCCTTAGAGACGGACAAAATCTGTTTGCTTCTTAGTTCAACAGATATTTATTGAGTAACTACTACATCCCAGGAACTGCCAGGCAAATTAATCTACCTCTACCAGAGGACTTAGAGTCTAATTGTTTGCATCTGAATTGGGCTGGCTACCACTTATGAGTAATGTGACCTAGGGACAACTTCACAAATCAGTTTTCTTATAACAGCACTTACCTCACTGTGTGGTTGTGAGGATTAAATGAGAAAATCCATGTGGAGTACTTAGTGTCATGCCTGATACATAGGACGTTATTAATAAATATTACCTCTTACTATCAATGTTTAAGAAACAGAACTGTCCAAAATCAATTGCAAAGAATGAAGTATATATAAATACATAATAATTTTTATTTAGCATAAATGATGAAGAAAATGATTAAATTCAACTAAATATTTCCATTTAGTAATCCATAAAATAAAATTAGTAAATATAAAATATTTAAAGCTATATGTACCTAAATGTAATTTTTATGTATTATATATGCCCAAAGTTATGAAACATGTATTGAACCTTTTTCTATCAGCAAACAAAATGTCCTATGTCTTCACACACATTTGATCTCATAAAAACATTAAAAATTGTATTTGACCATATTAAATAGCTATGATCTTTTGCTCAAATGACAGCCAAGATTATCGAAAGTTTATAGAATCACAGTCTTAGGAGAGGCCAGGCATAATCAAGGGAGTATGAAGGACCTACAAACTGTTTCTATAGTTGCTCTCATGCTAATTACTCTCCCTATCCTCATGGAGTTTGGTACAAGAGGAAAGTTGTTCCCACCTGATTATGACAATTTCTCTTATCTCTCCAGTATATTCTACCTTTTCATTCACCTGCTGCTGCATTCTTTCACACAGACATTGTTTCTCTCTAGGATTTTTTGCAGAAGTCTTCCAACTGAAGCTTTGTTTCTTAGTCCCTTCTCCCCGTATTAAACTCTCCACTGACGGCAGGGGGATTTTTTATGCAGTTTTAAGTCAGACTCCTGCTTTAAAACCTTCAGGGACTTTCCACTGTCTTTGGGATGAAATCTCTGTCCTTTTAATAAAGCGTTAGTCACTCATAACTTGGCTCTGATGACTGGCCAGCTGCATATCTCACCACTGTCATTTCATATTGATGTTACGATCTTTCCAAACCATTTGCAGGTTTCCAAACTTTCCTTGATATTTGAGGTCTTACCCTTCTCTCCTATTCTGTTATTTTTTTTCCCTGCCTGACAAGTAAGAAACATTATACTTATTTCAAGAGTCAACTTTTGCAGTGATCTCCCTTTTCTGACTCCAGCCTTAGTGAAAGTGACTACATGTCTCTAGAGTGTGAGAGGAAAATGTTTTTGAATAGGTTTTATGAGTTTCTCCCTGTAAGTATAATTGAATTGTCTCTTTAGGAAAAAGGATAGGGGTATGTGTATGTACATATGTGCATTAAAGAAGTAAACATTAGGTAAGGTTATACTCCCGCATTCCCAACAAATCTTGGGATGTATTTCCTCATCGTTAACATTAAAGTGCGTAAATCCAGTCATGGAAAAGATTAAATGAGCCCATGCATCTCAGGAGCTCAGCACAGAACCTGAAACATAGTAGGCTTTTTGCAAATAGCATTGTCCTCCCCACTCAATCTCTCTACCCAATGGGAAGGTCTCTTGACTGAATTGAATTTAAAATGAAGATAATTACGTAAAACCATGACCAAGTGGAAATGGCCATGCCTAGTAGCAAACCAAGATAAATGTAGTGGGCACAACCTGATCACACTTGTGCTCACATTAAAGAAAATGTGACTTCTTCAGTTTGTATAAATTCCACCCTTTAACTTAGTAGACCCATCTTGTAGTCAGTTGCTGGCGGGATTTGGGGATAAAGAAATACCTTTAAATTTTAGCCTCTCTGTTTCCCTTTTCCTTCAAGTTTTAATAGTCTCTTTTAGATAAATGCCTCCAAGAAAGTATTCAGATGCTTTGGGTTTATGTGGACTCATCATTATGGGGAAGGGAGTCTCAAGTCTCCCTGTTATTCCTATGCTTTTCTCCGGACCTCTGCTTTCTCTGTGGTAGAGGGTCTTCTCTAGACTGATCTCTGGGTCTACTGCACGGCTACCTTCTGAGATGCAGCTGACTGATGTGTGGCTCGTTCTCTTGAGTCAGAGTGCAGTGACGTTTCCTTGCTTTATTAGCTTCTCCCTGGCTTTTACAGAAACATCTATTCAGCAACGTTCTTTTTCCAGGCTGTGTCAGGGCTGGCCAAAAGTGGCCTTTGTGGCAGGGTCATTTTGTCCCTTCCCACAGTGGACTCAGTTAGATATGCTTGCTTTTAATTGTTATAATTTATTTCCTTCTATGGCACTCCCATATCACACAGGTTTCTTTTCCAGCCCTCATGGATGGTGAGAGTGTTGGTTCTCTCTAACACGTTACGGTGTTACTTTTAACGCCAGTACAGCTACCCTGAGTTAGCACAGAGCCATCTGCAGATCAGCCTTCCCTCAGCATTCCAAACGAGGATCCCAACAACACTGTCTCTTGCTTCCGGCTTTTACCACCTTGCATCACATTACACGTATCACACACACACACACACACACACACACACACACACACACACAGTACTCCAGGATTCTGGCCCAGTGACAGGAGGTGAGAACACTCATGGTAGAGTGCTTGCATTAAAAAGCTCCATCCCCCCTATTCTTCCCATATTCCACGACACTATCAATCTTCTATGTCCTATAGTTATTGGGTAGGATTATACATTGTTCTCCCTGAAGTGGGAGGTAAAAGAGGAAAGTGCTAGACTTAGCTTCAATGAAGGATGAGAGGCAGGAAGAGAAATTGTTTCTTTGATAAGGAAACACCATCAGATGACATTTGAAATATATTATCCCCATTATATACATGTGCAAGGTAGTGGAAGAGAGTTCAGTTTATAAAAAGATGATCATGTGATTGCAGAGCAAGGCTTTGGAAATTAATAGTATATGGGGATCAGAATACCACCCTCAGTGAAGTTATTAACCTTCCATCCTAGTTCACGCTGCAAATACTAACCATCTAAAAACCAACCAATAAATAAACAAGGAAACATATAACCACAGTGAACCTGGACACTTAGTATTTTTCCCAATAGTTTATAAAATTCTTCTTTTAGTTGGTCTACCAGTGGATAAAAGAGACAGACCCATATGAAGAATGAGCCTTTGCATTATTTTACAAGCTACTTTTTATTATGTACGGTACATAGCTACGAAAGGTCACGGAACTAATTAGTGGCAGGTTTATGACAAAAATCCAATGTTCTTGATTCACTAACCAATATTTTTTTATCTAGGTAAATTTGTGACTATGTTCTCTTTATTTTTTTTTCAATTTCACTGTATACAGGTTAGAATTTAATTTCATTAAATATCAAAGTACTTGACTGCCTGTACACTCAACCTTATCTACTTGGAAATCTAGTTCCTATTGGATAAGGCTCCTACAGTGAAGTCCTGGAAAACTATTTTCACTCCTCATTTAAAAATAGTAGCATTAAATAAAAAAAATAGAGTCACTGTGATTTATATATGTTTGCTCTTTTAAAGAACAATTTAACAAACAATTTAGTAATCATCTATCTTCTACAAACTCAGTGACTTTTACATATTTTTTTCATAAATATATAGGATGATGATATGTACTTTCTTTGGACTTAGCCCAAAATTTATGGAAATTTAAAAATTTTATTTAATGGTGAATGTTATTCACTTTCAAAACATATCTAGTATATTTATTTTGAAATAAAAATGGGTTATTTGTATATATTTGTATAGACTGATCATAGGTATTGGAAAGTAAAAGGCCATATTCATGTTACCATATGCATGATCTTATGTGTACGAAAAGAAGATGAAAAGAAAGAAAAACTGTCTGATGTTGTTGAATTAAATTAGAGTATAATTATTACTTCATGTCTTCACAAAAGACATTTTGTAACATTTAAAATTTCTGCTAATTGCACAAGGTACATTATCATGCAAAAGAATGTTAGTGAAGGTTGAAAAGGACAAACCAACTATTCTCGTACATCACCATAATTATGCAGCCCCATGTTCGAACAATTACATTTATGTAGACCCACTGTTAAAATCAATGTTACTTGTACAGCTAGTCCTTAATCAATGAAATCAGTCAATTTACCATGGTCACATCCTTCTTCTTAATTAAGACAGTGATATCTCTGGAGCGCAGGGTCTCAAAGAGATAAATAAGTACAGAGGTTGAGAAATGTCAAAGAGGTGACTCCCCGATTTTACTCCTGACGAACTTGGGAGGAAATAAGACAGTTCCTTCAGTTCAGGGAAGCAGCACAATCTTCTAAAGAGATGGCTTAGCATTCATTAAGAAAAGAGCAGGTAGTAGTGTCTGACAGAAATAGCACTAATGAGCAAAGAAGGTTTTCAACATGCATATCCTTCATAGTCATACGTTGAATTATGAAGGTTGTGCCACCTAAGCCAACTTTAATTAGAATGAGCATGGACCTCTTTGGACAGTTAGCCTTTCTTTCCAAAATCCATTTCAATATGGTGTCATTTTGTTGTCATAATCAAAATGGCAAAGTGATGGAATAACCTACTTAAAATGTCTGTGGTGTTAAAGCAGATATGGCAAACATCCTCTAATGACACATGTAAAAAGGGTATTACCTGGAGGACGTTGACAGTAAGCTCTGTGTTGTCATTGGAGCAGAATAATGATAGAGGTGACAACAGAGGTCTTCAAAGATCCAGTTTCACCTCTCTGTCCCACCAATGGACTGTAAAAGTATCATTTATTAGAAAAAATAAAAGAAAAAAACCAGCTCTATTAAAAATAGAAAATGTAGACATATTGCATTGATTTTTTATTTCACAAGGCATACTATCTCTACTTTCTGGCTGGCATATCTCTCCTGTTATCCTAAGAGAAGCTCTTGTCAGACCATGTGAAAATAAATGAAAGAAAAACAATAAATATATAGCATTGATGTATTTCCCTTAAAAATACATATGATCATTTTTCTAACAAATCCAGTCTAGGTATATCTCTATAAATGAGATAATTATTCAAGTCAAGTATTTATGGAAAGAGAATTTAAATAAAAACTTAACTTCGTAATCCAGGCATGATTATATAAATATGAACACGAAGAAGTGATAACCTCTTTTATGTTTTCCCGGTAGCAAATAACACATTGCAGAATTATGTGAGACAATTAATGTATAATGATGCCACAAATTTGAACAAGTACCCTCCATCATATTTATTAGCCAATATTAACTGAATAGATGCTGAAAAATTTTTATCAATAAATATCATTACCATAAGTTTTCTCTTTCTCTTTGTCTCTTACATTTTATGCTCGAATAAATACATATATTTTTAAATGCATAAAATTGGTTGCTCTTAAAAAAGGAAAGATATGCTTATATTAGTCTTTCTATAAAGGCTTTTTCTTTTTAATTTAATTTTATAACAAAAAGAAAGTGTAAAAATCAGAAAACTTATAACAGATTTTTTTTATACTTACATCATTGGTTTTAAACCAAACTAACTTTGACCAAAAGTTATTTCTTAGATCATGCAAATTTTAATAACAATTCAGTTGTGTGGCATTAAATGCCTGGGGGGAAAATTATTTAGGAGTGTCATTCTGCAAGCATCAAAAACCATTTACAGGGAAAGAGCCCAACCAATTAAAAGGTAACAATATCAATGAGCATTACATACAAATTCAAAAGGACTTACATATAAATACCTAAATAGTGAAAGGGTGATCAATGGCTAAGATGTTTACCTAGCAAGAGACTCAAAGTCCTAGGACAACTCTGATAGAAGCTTTCTAAGGGGCAAAGAAGGTAGAAAAGATTCGAATGCATTCCATAGGGTGCACTTGAATGGAGAGAAGAAAAAAAAAAAAAAAGCAAGAGAGGAAAAGAGATTTAGCAGTTTAAGAGTCAGTAATTAAATAACTTACAAATTGTTAATGTCGGTAAAAGTAGTACTTTTTGTAATTCTAATCTAGTTCTATTTTTCTTTCATTATGATCTTTAAGGTAAAGATAAGGAGTCAATGGTAAAGTAATCTGTTTTACATTTAAATCTCTTGCTCTCAGGCTGAGTCAAAAAACTTTACATATATCAACTTGGAACTGACTAAATAGGTAGAGCTGGTTCTAAAGACTTTTCTGAATAGCCATCAACCACGTGGAAAGAAAAAAAGATTCTAATCTTAGAACATACTGAGAACTGAAAAATTTAATTCTGAAAAAAGACAAAACAAATATACCTTGTGTTCATATATATGTATATTTATACATATAGATATACAGGTGTGTCTCTACCCCCCACACACATATACACTTCTGTGCTTAGAATTTTAAAGCTAGACACCGATGTATAACCCATCTCTACACTCCTTCACCATCTAGCAACAGAGGTAGACCCGTGTTATTTGTTAATTTGAAGAAGATGTTAAGTGTCTGTGAGAGGAAGCATATGACTACGTTGCACAAAGAAAGGCCTATTTAATTGTCAATCAGGCACATTTGTGTTAGTAATAAATTCATATTTAAATAATTAGTTAAAATGCATAGTTAAGTAGAGAGCAAATTATAAGCTTTTATAAGATTTAGAGAGAGTGTGTCATATTTAATAGCTAGATTTATGATTTTCACAAGAAGAGATTGGATAAACCAGCTTCTGTACTTTGTGCTCAAGGAATGTAATTTTTGAACCCAAATCAAAATGCAACCTCTGGAATACTTCTTTAGACAGGCAGGCATTTTAACTTTCTGTAATGGATTTTGCTCCTAATACAAATAGAACCATCGTAAAGCAAATAACCATAAAATTATGATTATTATGTATATGTAGATATATTTGTGATATAATTGAACAATATTTGATTCCATGACTAATCAACCCTATTCACACTGGGGGAGAAGTTGTTTTAAGGCCACTCAAGAAATGCTTGAAAGAAGACAGTCACATGAGGCAAAAGAGAGACACTACCCCTTCACTCCACACTAATGAACCATTTTTGGCTAAGAGATGCAGCCATCATGGGCAATGCTGGAAGGGAATCCTGTTGGGCCACTGCTATAAAAAAGATGATTTTTCTATTATATAGTATTCCAGGCTGCTGGTTAAGTCCCCTAAATCTTTCCCTCCACAAAAGTGACAGTTCCTAAGAAAGCCATGCATTTCTGTTCCTTAGCAGCTTCAGTCCTGGACAGGCAGGAAAATGATATTCTTTCTCCCTAAGGAGTCTGCTTAGCAGGACTCCTGACTGCCAGGAGAAGAGAGCTGATTATTTCCATTCGTCTCCTTTCTCTTTTTCATCCTGTTTTCTCTTTAGTAAATGCACTTGAGGAGTCATTGATTTGTGTGTGTGTGTGTGTGTGTGTGTGTGTGTGTGTGTGTGTGAGTGTGGAATACAGTACAATAGCATTGTATCACCTGGTACTATAATACCAAATTCACTTACATTGTGTTTCTCTCTGAATAGACTCTTCTTCCTTCCTCTGTTATTCCAATGCTGGATGTGTACGTTTTTACTGAGGATCTTTACCTAAAGACAATGGGTCAGATTAGAAAAATCTGATATTGAAGAAGATTCTAACAACACACAATGGTTGGTTAATAATAACACTTGTTGAGTAATTCTCAGATCACTTGTTGATTATAACTCATAGTTACAATGAACCATTTATACGTACAAGTAAAAGGAAGCTAATGGTCATACTTTTATCGCTTAAAAACTATTATGCGGCAAGAAATGGCTGATTATCATTAGCAAAGAAATAGAAATCCTTCAGAAGTTCAAAAGCTAATCTACATAAAAATAAAGACGTAAGAAATGTATTTTAAAAGCTTATTATCTCTTGTGTGAGGCTGTAATATAAAAGAAGGTGAAACTATGGAATTATTTAAGAACAACATTGAAGTAGATTAAACAGACCAATTTCTTTGTTTTAGAGACAAGGAAACATAAACAACTTCTTTCTAAATATTAACATTTAGAATACTAAAGAGATAATTTTCTAACTAAAATTCATGACTTAAGTGAATTAGTGCATCTTTCAAATACATCTTAATCATTAGAAGAAAACTTCAGCACAGTATTTTAAGTCTTCCAAAAGCCATACCATCACCAGCCTGTATCATGTTTTTCTGAGTTTTCTTATTGTCAATGCCTTCCCAGTGCTGTCACTAAGGGAATGGTTGTTACACTGATTCTTTTCTTTTTTTTAAGGCTTTATTTATTTATTGGGGAGAGAGACAGAGATAGCGAGAGAGCAGGAGCAGGGAGGAGAGGGAGAAGGAGGCTTCCCCTGAGCAGGGAGCCTGACATGAGGCTTGATCCCAGGATGCTGGGATCATGATCTGAGCCGAAGGCAGACGCTTAACCAGCTGAGCCACCCAGGTGCCCTGTTAACACTGATTCTAAAGATGAATGCAATATTCCTCACTCCATATAGAATTTAGAATTTTCATATGAATTCTTACTTAATTCAAATAGGAGAGAATACATTAAAATTCATAAGCATTATGATACAGATACACTAACACAGACTCAGGGGCACAAAGGTTATGGAATCAAAGAGGCCGAGTTTGGAATGAAGAGCCAGCCTCCTCTTTACCAGCTCTATGACCTCGAACACACTATTTCATCAGCTCTAAGGCTCACTTTCTAGTCTGTGTAGCGGGGATGATGCCTCACAAGATAGTTGTGAGGGTCAATGAAATGGATGTCAGAAAAATTCATGGTACAGTAGGTGCTCAGTAAAAGGTAGAAGAGATTCACAGGAATGTAGCAAAAGTATTGTGAGAAGTCATCGGTTGATGTTAGAGACTTGAACAAGTAAATATTGTTAAATAATTATTTTTCAATAATTAAATAGTGAATATTCATACAGTTGGAAGATCCCTTCTACATTCTTCTTATAGGACCTGTTTACCCAATAAACAGGAAAATACTTTTTATAGATCAACCTGAATTTCTGAATTATCAGAAATCCTGAATTATCAAGAATCAAAACAATGCATTTTAAAATTAATTTTTCTCATTCAGCTATTTAAGAGGATAGCAAATTAAAGTCATCGTGGAATGGAAAGAAAAGATTAAAATGTATTTTCAAAGCACCATGGTGTTCAGAATGGTGCCTGGGTGCATTCAGCTCTCTTTGGGGGAAGAAAAGAATAATACAAGTAAAATATATAATACACTTGTTTATATAAAATTCTCACAATGTATTGACAGGCTTTTAAAAAATCAAAAATACTTTCCATCCTAAAAGATAAAGAATGAAACAGACTGAACACACTTAAAGAAGAGAAAGATTTTTGAGCTTCAGATTCAGTATTATGTTTAACTATTCTACATCTATTTGCTTCGGTATTCGGAAGCCTTTGTGATAGGATCAGAAACTGTGAAATGGAAATTGTAGTGATTTAATATTTGGAAAAATTATAATAAATGTAAAAAATAGTCAGGATATGTTTTCACAGTGCTTTCTGCAAAGAAAGAGAATTAAGAAGAAAAGCCAAGAAAGCTTCAGGGATTAGAGAAGATATTTTCTAAGTTTGAAAGCAGATGTTGTACCATATGTGCTTACCTGTTCTCTTTTTATTCACTTTGGCTGGATCATTACCAACCTGTCTTGTTTTTAATCCGGTAGAATCACTGACTGAATAACCAATGATTTCACCTCTTTATAATGCAGCTAACTATGACACAATGCTCCTGGAATAGATTATAGGCAAGAGAAGGAAAGGAATGAATTAAAAACTAAGATAAACACAATAACAAGTTTTCAAATTCCTCATATTCTAAAATACTTTTAAAAACAAAAAAAACCCCACTTGGGGTGTTTTCCTGTTTGTTTGCACTTTTCTATTTTACCTTCTATATATTAACAGAGTGATATTTCATTCTTTACATAAAAGAGCTTATATAAATTGTCTTGTGTTCACATGTGATGCACTTATAAGATTCATGTAGACAAAAAATTTAAAAATCCAGTAAGTTCTCGTGGAAAGTGCTGGAAAGCAAAAGACTTTTTCACTTTTTAAAAATAATTTGTGCTAGAGAATCATCTCAGGAAATAGTTATGTTACAGTATCTATCTAAAATAGATCTGAATCACGTTGCCAACAGAAAAATTATTTCAAGGAACCATACATAAGAAGATCCAATCACAAGCAAACATCCTGTAGCAAACACATGTGAAAAAATTTTCAGGTTTTTTTTTTTTTTAAATAAGTGTTTTAAATTAAAACATAAAATACACGTATAAAAATACACAGGTAATAAGTGTACAGTTTAATAAGAGCACAGGCAACCAAATCAACCAACAGAACATTCCCATCAGCCCCATAGTCACCCTTTAGCTCCTTCCCAGTTACTACTTGCCCTTAATTTCTTCTGCTTTTTGAATGTGACAGAAATGGAATCACAGATTATATACTCTGGTGTCTGACTTCTTTATTCAACATTATTACTGTTTTAAAGTTAAAGTTTTTCCATGATTCCTCCAAATGTCTCCATTCATCAGTATTTAAGAAATTAGATTGAAGATGTTTGGATCTTTGGTAGAGTTTTATATATTCAGAAAGCCTCTCTTTTTAAAAATAATTATCTCATGAAATGTAATGCAATGTCAAGTAATTCTTCAACTTAAAGTAAGTATAAATCTTTTACATATAAAGTGAAGGCTAATGCATTTGAAGATGCAAATATTTTTTGAGATATTTTTAAAATGAGTAAAATGTAAAAGCCACCTAGGAGATGTTTGAAAACATGAAACAGAACAGCTATTAAAATTAGTTGATGATAAAAACAAGGAGAATCAAAAATGATAGATATTTCCCTAATCTAATGGTTCTCAAAGTGTGGCCCATGGACCACCAGCAGCAGCTTTACCTGGAACTTGTTAAAAATGGAACGTTTCAAGCCCCAGCCCAGAACTACTAAATCTGAAATCTGGGAGTGGGCACCCAGCCTTTTAGGTGTTTCTGGTGCATACTACACTTTAAGAAACAATGCTTCTATTCTGCACTTTTCAGTTCATCAGGTATTTTTGTTTCTGTTTTTTTTTTTTTTTCTTAAAAACCAACATTTCCAAAAACTGGGGTAGCCATCTGTGACTATGGGCTCCTGACTTTGCGGTGTCACTGTTTTTTCAGTTACACCTTCATGCATCATTGCCCTATGGTTTTCCTTCACTCATCTAATAAATATGTATTGCTTTCCTACTCTGTGACAGTCACTATATGTATTTGTTTTCTATGGCTGCTGTAACAAAGTACCACAAATTTCTTTCCTTAAAACAACCCAAATGCACTCTCTTAAATTTCTGGAAGTCCTAAGTTCAAAATCAATGGGCTGAAGTCAAGTCAGCAAGGCTGGTTTCTTCTGGAGGCTCTGAGGGGAGTCTGCTTCCTGCCTGTTTCGGGTCCTGAAGGTAGCCCACATTCCTTGATTCATGGATCTACCATACTATGCGGTGATCTTATGTACTAGAGAACAAGATGGACCTTGAGGGGGGTATACGACAAACTCTGTCCTCTTCAATCCATTATAAAATTTTGCAAAGCAGTATTGACAGGTTAAATTTCACGTAGCTAAATTTTAACTAATTAAACTACAATCTAGAGGAGAGGTGGAAAAATAAATACATTTGTTAATTCATTTTACTAATATTTGCCAGATATTGTTCTTGTGGTGCTTAACGTCTAGTGAGGTATACAGAGGGTGGTTACAAAGGGTGTGAAAAGTGCCATTAGAGCAAATATGATGAAGGTACCCAAAGCAGTATGTGGTTTTCTATAATGCTCAGTGAGTGCGAGGCTGGGGGAGGTGAATGCTCGGCTATAATCTGAAACATCAGTGTGTGTTGTGGGAACATTCCAAGCAATTGGAACAGCTTGTTGTAGGAGTCTTCATACTGGGAATCTGAGTGTGTTCTAAGGATTTCAAGTACTTACATGAATGGAGGTTAGTAGATACGCTGGGAGGTAGGGCAATGACATGAGAAATAAGCAGCTGCCATCAAAAAGGGCCCCAGTAAAATAAATGTAGAAGTGTGAATTAAACTGAGAACCAAGCTGAAAATTTAAGCATGGAGACCACAGAGTGATATCTGCCTTATGGAAGGGAACTTTGACTACTGTGCGAAGAGAAGATGGAAATGTGGCAAATCCAGATGCGGATAGAGTTTGGGGATAATCTCAATGAGAGGTAAGGGAAGTTTGGACTATTATGAGGAGGAGGAAAAGAGGGTAGAGCTCGTGGAAAAGAAATACCCATTTACCAGCTAGATTTGCCAGCTTCCATGCTGGATGAACTGTATGAAGAAGAAGAAACGCCAAATGGAAAGTGCAGATTTCCTGGGTAAGTGTCTGAATATATGATGATGTTGTTGATCAATATATGAAGCAGAGGGGAGGACAACACTGGGGAGAGAAGATAACATATATGTTCTCTGTGCAGTTGTACTTGGACACTTGTCCAAGTAGCATACCTTTTAATTATTAGTCCTCCTTGACTTTCCTGCTAGAATTCTTTCATCTTTAGTACTTCCAGGACTTTTTCCTTTGTTCTTTTATTTTATTAATTAATTCCTGAATTTTGAAATTTACGTAAAAATATACTAAAATGTAAGTTTGAGAACGGTGTTCATATTTAGTTCATATTTGTAATTCCACAATCCCTAGCTTAGAATTTTAGATCTAATAGGCAACAGATATATAAGTACATAATTTTATTTTCATGTCCAAATGTTACATAAAGTCAAATAACTTATGTGAGAGAACAATTAGACTTTGACCCTGATTTTACATTGATTAACATCCAGTTCAAGAGGTTTGCTTCTACAAGTAGTCACAGAGACTATTTTTGAATATCCGGAGGGTCTGAAATTATTTTGAAACTTCAAGATCGTTTCATTTGTTACTGTAACATCATCTTCATTAGTGTTTTATGCTTTATATTTGAGGTATAATCTTAGCCTATATACATTTGCATTACTGTAAAACTACTTTCCAATTTCAATTTTGAATGAAGCATAATCAACACATTCTTGTTTTTATAGTTCATAGACTGCTTCATGTACAGGAAGAATCATACACTTTGGAGCAAGACAGAGTTAGGTTTAAAGACTACTTTCCTACTGATTAACAGTATGACCTTGAATGAGTTCCCTAATATCTCTGCACCTATTTCTTCACATGCAAGACGGAGGTAATAATGTATATTTCATAGGTTCTTATGAGGATTGAAAGTAAAATATATGAAATTCCTAGGACTGTATATCACAGATATCAATAAAATAAATTATTTTTATAGGCATATATTTTTTCAGTACTTGATGCCCTCCCCCCACAGAAAACACACACACACACACACAAATAGCTTCTCCCAGCTTTATCTGTGGAACACAGAAAAATTTTGTTGAAAAATTGATTTAAATCCATAAAACATGAATTGGATTCTAATTTCTGATTTTCAGGTTATTCTTTCTTGAATGTATAATCTAATAATAATTGTTGCACTGATGCCTGTGCCATCCGATGGGTAAAATCTTGGAAAAAGGAATACTGCATTGTTTAAATAAAACATCAGACTTAGAAGAAAAATAACAATACAGGAAGTCATTTAAAAAATCTATCAGGGTATAATTCTTAAAATTTTAGCTAACTTTGCTTCTTTCACTCAAACAGGTTATAATGTTCAAGGCTATAGTGTGATCTATTGCTGAGTTAGTAATGACAGTCAAGTTTGCCAACACAATCACTGCACTACATTATCTAAGTCATTGCTCTGTAAAGTGCTTTGGGATACCTTGAGTATGAAGGGCCATATATCAACTATATTATATTTTATTCTATATGGTACCTGAGTTTTAGCAATGCATATTCAACAAGCTGAATAAAAAGACTTCTAGATGTACTTTATTAGTGTTTGTATGCATTCACCATAAGTATAGGCTCAACTCTCAACTTGAGCTAAAGAAAAGAAATTATGTTTGAGAAAGAGACAGAGACAGAGAGACAGAGAGAAAATAATCTCTATCCTGAAGGTGGAAACTCCAACTGAATATGCATCTCCCTAGCATCCCTGACCTCTGCATTTACCTTCCTCTCGCCTGTCACCCAGAAACCTAAATTGGTTTCCTTTCCATGCAAGAGTGATATATCAGAGCAGGAAGCACATCAGGATCATTTATCATTGTTTCACTCTCAGATCCTAACACTGTGCTTGAATGAATGAATGAATGAATGGATTTCTGCTGTATTATATCCTCACTAGATTTTTCGCTGATATATTTTTGAAGTAGCACTGTAAATTTTGGTAGACAGCTTTGCCACACATTAGGAATATTCTCACCTTATTGTGGTAAAACTTTTGCAAGGAGGAAACATCTCACAGGATGGCTATCTAGCATTTAGGGTTGTCAACTCTTGCTATAGGATTGTCTTTCAGGAAAAGTGACATTTTTTTTGTGCTATATAAACACATTAAAATATATCCCTAACCTGTAGAGACATTAATTTTTTTATGGTAAGTTACCCTTATGAATCAATAAATATGAAGGGATTCTATAGCAGAATATATACAAACATACATACGTGCATACACAGAAGCATATAAGCTTGCAATAAATAACACATGCAGCTTAGCAATTAAGAACCATTCCTTTTTTCCTTCTTTTGATTTTGACACATTAGCTTTCTCTCACTTATGAGTGCAGTATCTGAAAAATGAGATTTTTCATTTATTTTTGCAAAGGTACTTATTTACTATCTACTATGTGCTAGGTCCTGTGAATATACTAAGTATTATCAATACTTAACTAATTTAATAGATGCTCAGCAACAAGGGAAAAAAACTCAAAGGATGAATTTTTTTTCAGTTATTGGATTACAAGAATTATTTCAAGTATCAGCTTAATTAGGTGGAATAATTATGTGTGGTTTCAGAGCAGAAATGGATTTTTTTATTCTGAAAATCATAAATAATTAAAAAGATACTAATGTACTAAACAATATGTACTACAACACCACTTATCTTCTGATGACTTTTGCCCATTGATCAGTGTTGATGATGTACTCAGAAAGAAGTTGTAAAACGTTGTCATGCTCTTCTTAAGATTACTATTTAATCGTAGAAATAAGTTGTGTTGATCTTATCTAAATTGGCACTGCACTGAAGATATAAAAAAAAATGGAATTTTCAATAACAGGTGCATGTCCATCCATTAAAATAATGAATCTTGACCCTTACCTCAAATTATGCAGGAAAAGTATTCCAGATAATTTTTATAGCTAACTGTGAATTATAGAGCATTAAATTTTCTAACATAAGGGAAAACTATTTAAGACCTTGGGACATGTAAAAAATTTTTTAAAAATGCACAGAGTGCTTATTCCACAAGAAAAAAAAGATAAATTGGGTTGTATTAAAATTAAGAACTTTTGTTCATGAAAAGATACCATTCAGGGAGTAAACAAGCAAAGCACAGTCTGGAAGAGGATGTTTGCAACATTCATATCTTTTTATATTTAACTGGCAGAGTTTACTCCAACATCCCTCCTATCCTACTTATTCTACTACCACAAGTTCTTTTTTAAGTAAAGTATATTTTAATTTTTAAGGTAAAAGTAGAACCCATGAAAAGCTGTATTATTTTTTAAGTTAACATTTTCCAGCAATGTCTCCTAAATATATCTTCTGTAAGTGTTAATTTTTGTAGAAGTTTCACTAATTTTATTTTATATATATTTTCCAAATGAGTTATAGGTGTTTATTTCTAAGTTATATGCTTTATGAACACAAATCCATAGTCACAGGAACCAGATATCTCATTCCAGGATTTTTCTTTTCTTTAATACTTTATACTGAATTCTTCAGAATAATCAGACAAAAAAAAAAGTTTTCACCCTCCTCACCATTACCGTTAATAGCATAACTTGAATCTCTTAGGTTGGAATTTAAGCCTCTACTCCAAATTTAGGAACTAGGCCTTCAAAAATCAGCAATGACATCAAATCAGATTCACTATATCCTTGTCAGGGAGAAGCACATATGATTTTGTTGTGAGTCCATAATGATTGTTCTGATACAACTTGTTGACCATGAGTATTTTTCTTGGAAGGAGATAGTTCTGCAACCTGCCTGCTGTGAGTGGAGTCAGATATAGACAAGTTGGTAGTGTGGTAATGATCCCATGTTATTGGATATAAAAAAATAATTGGATATGTCCTGGCAATATATGGATTAGTACCAATTAAAAAGTTTATATTTTATACAATACTAATATATTTTGTATGAAAATACAAGTAGAGGAAGTACAAGGTAAAATATGAATAGAAATCCTGAAATTTTTCTTCTCATGCTCACAGGGGCACATTTATCTCCATTTGAAGACCACTGATCTACAGCTTTGCAAGAGTATAAGTTAGCCTAGTTTTTAGAGCATTACTACCATAGTCTACATTATTTAGGTTTACCCTTAAAGATACACTTCCTTCTTCACCCTGTTCTGACCTGCCTCTTTTCTATTCATATACATATACAAACATGTGATCTTGAAGTTTGTAGTTTGAATAGTTACTTCAGGACAAGTCTACCTAGTTGAAATGCCCCAGATGAGAAATGATTATAGCCAAGAATAAGCATCTTGGGAGAAATGCATTGTATTAGCTCAGATCTAAATCACAGATTCATCTCAGTGATGGTTTAGATGAACAAATGTTATATATTTACATATTTTCACTGAATTAAAGTTGAGCTTCAGGGAAATGCATATATATATATGTGATATATGCATCAGTTATAATTAATAATAAAACCTATTTTGCTGAGTATTTTTTCATGTCTCTTGTGCATTCCCATTGGGTTCTGTTTTAGGTTCAGTCAGAAATTGCACCAGGAAAAGTCAGACATCGATCTTGTGCAGCATTAATTGTAAGTTGAGCGGATGGCTGCACATCTTCAGTATCCTTTTTTTAATGTTGTCATGGGTGTCATCTCTGTTTCCAGCTTTTTGGTTTTATTGCAGTTTTATTTTCTGTAATTTTCTTGAAATGCGAAAGATATAGTTCTGCTGTGATAAATGAGATGGGGAACCCATAGCTCAGTCACTAGTTTGTTCATAGATTGACCATTGAATGTAAAGTATGTGATGCTAAGAACAATTTTGATGAGATCCATTGTTGAATGTGCAATGATTCATTCCTCTCTGTGAAGTTGCTACCTTTATGTCTTAGTTCTGCATCATTTTTCATGGTTCTCTTTTAATAAGTATCTGGAAGGACAAAAATCTTCCCAAAATGTTGCCTGGACTAGATTGAACACACGTGAGTGATATCTACTAAACATGGCAACAATACATATATGATTACAAAGATTAAACTTCTCATTTTTTATAAAAAATTTATAATGTGATTTTTATACAGAAACAATTCTATGTTTAATTTCTGTCATACTTTGCTAAGTCTTTTATGCCTATACTTAGAGAACTTCTTATTTTTGATAAACAACGTGAAGTATAAAACTCAGATATCTTATTTCCTGTGATTCAATGCAAAAGGCACTATTTTTCTGAAATGAAATATACATTTATTAGTTTATTTGTAAAATTAACTTTTTTCCAAACACCAAGGTCACTGTTTCTATCCTCTAATTAACATTCTCTAATAAATCTGACCTACCGATAAAAAGCCTTCAAGTCAAGTTTCACTGTCAGAAAGAAAAAAAAAAATGGCCCCCCTCAATCAGTTCACATAAAGATAAAGAAGATATATAAATGTTCATTTTATATACACACACGTTCTTTCATGGATATGGCCCTGAGGCAATTAGTAATGCCAGTGTAAGTGAGAGGTAAATGAGGAAAACAAATAAACAAAACAGGGAAAATGCAGGAGGTATGAGGAGATGCACTTTAAAAAGTTGCACCAGAGGAGTTTTAGAGAATTCAAGAACTCTTACTCAGCAGATAAGCAAAAGAGACACTGTCTATGACTAGGTGCAAGAAAGGATTAAAGTTTATAAATTGGGAAAGGTATGTGATCGGTTTGTTGAATTGATAATTGGTATGTTGAATGTTACTAAGCAAAGTTTGATTTACCCAAGAAATAAAAAATATCAATATGGAGATTATTTTATTTGATAACATAAAGACTTGCACTATTAAAATTCAATGGGTTTTTATGAAAACATAAATTATGTGAAAATTTAACAAACTAATTTTGTGGAGAACTAGTTAGTCTCCAGTAAGTAATAATCTCTATGACGAATAGAGAAGCAAGAATGCCTAGAATATCTCCCTTTACATTCCTATTCAGTGTTTTCACTAACTGCTAGCTTATTGGTACACGAAGTGTTCCAAGAGCTCAGAGAATTTCTCTAGGTACTGCTTCCTCTATTTTTCTTGCTATGATTTTGTACCTCAATTTCTTTCTTCTTTTTCCTCATTGTTTCCTTTATTTGAAACCTCTTTTACTTCTTGAGCCATTCTTATTTATAGCTGGAGACTTGACTACTTATTTAAATTATAAATTTCTAAGAAATATCTTCCTCGAGATTATCAACCTAGAAAGTATATGGACATGTTTTCTTTGGTGTACAGGTTCTCCATGAGAAATTAAAATACCATGGAACACGAGGATGTTCAAATTATAACCTATTGCTGTAACTCCATTTCTTAGCCAGAGTTTGTGTTGGGTTTAAACTCAAAATAAAAACCATTAGATTTTAATACAGTGTTTCTTTTTTTTTTTTTAAGATTTTATTTATTTATTTGACAGAGAGAGAGACAGCCAGCGAGAGAGGGAACACAAGCAGGGGGAGTGGGAGAGGAAGCAGCAGGCTCCCAGCAGGCGGAGGAGCCTGATGCGGGGCTCAATCCCAGAATGCCAGGATCACACCCTAAGCCGAAGGCAGACACTTCATGACTGAGCCACCCAGGTGCCCCTAATACAGTGTTTCCTAATCACGAAAATCAGCAGATATATTCTCTGGCATTTTATGAGTTGTCACCATTTTAAGAAACATTGATATAATGGAAATTATGCGAACAAAAATATTTAAAAATACAGACACATTCTCAAAAAAAAAGTATATCATTACATTTCAATCATAAACCAAGTTTCCTTTGTTTTAGGTGTTTTACATATATAATCTCACTTTTTAAAAAATTGAGATAATAATTGATATTTAACATTGTGTAAGTTTAGGATGTGCAATGTGTTCATTTGATACATTTATGTATTGTAATGTGATTACCACCATGATGTTAGCTAACACCCCATCATGTCACACGTTTATCATTTTTTTGTGTGTGGTAAGAACATTTAAGACCTAATTTTTAAGCACCTTTGAAGTATATAATACAGTATTGTTGACTTTAATCACAGTGCTGTGCATTAGATCTCCAGAATATATTTCTCTTCTAACTGCAAGTTTGTACCCTTTGACTATTCTCTACTCAGCTTTCCCACTCCCCAGCCCCTAGTAACATGATTCTACTGTTTTTGGGAGTTTGGCTTTTTAAAATTCCAAAAATATATGATATAATACAATCTTTTTCTTTCTTTGTCTGAATTATCTTACTAGCATAATGTGTTCAAAGTCCATCCATGTTGTTGCAAGTGGTAGAATTTCCTTCTTTCTCATGGCTGAATAATATTCCATTGTATATATACACCACATCTTCTTGATCCAGTAATCCATTCATGGACACTCAGGTTGTTTCTGGATCTTGGCTATTGTAAATAGTGCTGCAATGTACATGGGGATGCAGATATCTTTTCAATCTTCTGTTGTCATTTTCTTTGGATATGACAAAAGTGGGATTGCTGAAATATATGGTGGTTCTTTTTTTTAATTTTTTGAGGAACCTCCATAATGTTTTCAGTAGTGGCTGAACCAAGTTACATTCCCACCAACAGTGCAAACGGTTTCCTTTTCTCCACATTCCTGCTAATACTATCCCTTGTCTTTTTGATGACAGCCATTTTCACAGGTGTGAGGTGATACCTTGTGGTTTTGATTTGCATTTCCCTGATAATTAGTATCTTGAGTATCTTTTCATGTATCTGTTGGCCATTTGGATGTCTTCTCCAGAAAAATATCATTTGTCCCTGTGCTCATTTTTAAATCGGATTGTTTATTATTGAGTTGCATGAGTTCTTTAAATATTTTGATATGAACTGAATCTGATATATATAGTTTGCAAATATTTTCTCCCATTCAATATGTTGCCTTTCATTTTGTTGATTACTTCTTTTTCAGTGCAGAAGCTTTTAAGTTTGGTATAGTCCCATGCATTATTTTTTGCTTTTGTTCCCTGTGCCTTTGGTGTCATATCCACCCCCCCAAAAAAAATGTTTTCTAAGAATAATATTAAAGAGCTTTTGCCCTATTTTTTCTTCTAGGCATTTCATGGCTACAGGTCATTTAAGTCTTTAACTGATTTCAAGCTGATTTGTGTGAATGGTGTAAGATAAGGGTCCAATTCCGTTTTTCTACATGTGTTTATCCAGTTTTTCCAATACCATTTATCAGTGGAGACTACACTTCTCCACTGAGTACTCTTGGATCCATTGTCAAATATTTGTTGACCATATATCTGGGGATGTATTTCTAGGTTTCAATTCTGTTCCTTTGGTCTATATGTCAATTTTTATGCCAGTATTATACCATTTTAATTACTATAACTATAGTGAGCTTTGAAATCATGAAGTGTGAGGCCCTCAGTTTTGTCTTTCTTTCTCAAGAATGCTTTGGATCTTTAGGTTCTCTGTGGTACCATATATTTTAGAATTTTTTTCTATTTCTGTGAAAAACGCCATCAGAATTTTATTACTGATTGCATTGAATTGATGTATCACTTTGGGTAGTACGGACAGTTTAATAATATAAATTCTTCTAATTAATGAACACAGGATATCTTTCTATTTGTGTCTTCTTCCATTTCTTTCATCAGTCTCACAGTTTTCATTGCACAGATACTTCACTTTCTTGGTTAATTTATTCATAAGTGTTTTGTTTTTGATGCTACTGTAAATGAGACTTTGTCAAATATTTCATTAGTTAGTGTATAGTATCTTTCATACTATAAATGTGGTGTATCATGTAATTGATTCTTGTATGTTGAACCATCCTTGCATACCAGGAATAAATTCCACTTGAACATGAGGTAAGACCTTTAATGTGTTGTTGAATTTGGTTTGCTTATATTTTACTGAGAAGTTATTCATCAACCACGGATATTGGTTTATATTTTTCTTTTCTTGTGGTGGCCTTATGTGGCTTTGGTATAAGAGCAATGCCAGCCTCATAAAATGAGTCTCAGAGTGTTCCCTCCTCTTCAATTTTGTGGAAGAGTTTGAGAAGGATTCACATTAATTCTTTACATGATTAGTAGAATCAACAGTGAAACCATCTGGTCCTGGACCTTTGTGTGCTGGGAAGTTCTGATTACTGATCCAATCTCCTTATTCATCATTGATCTGCTCAGATTTTCTATTTCTTCATGATTCAGTTTTGGTAGACTGTACGTTTTTAGGAAGTTTCTCAGTCATTTCAGATTATCAATTTTTTTTTTTGCATATAACTGTTAATCTCTTTTGATCCTTTGTATTTCTGTGATCATAGCTGTAATGTGTCCTCTTTCATCTCTGATTTTATTTGAGTCTTCTCTCCTTTTTTCTTACTTAGCTTAAAGTTTTGTCAGTTTTGTTTATCATTTTAAAAAAACATCTCTTAGTTTCATTTATCTTTTCTCTTGTTTTTCTGGTCTCCATTTCACTTATTTCCTCTTTGATCTTTGTTATTTCCTTTCTTCTGCTAACTTTGGGCTTAGTTTGTTCTTCTTTTTCAAGTTCCTTGAGGTGTAAAGTTTGTTGTTTGAGACTTTGTTTTCTTAATATATATGTTTATCTCTTCAAACTTCCCTCTTAGAATTGCTTTTACAGGGGGCGGCTGGGTAGTGCAGTCGTTCGGCTCAGGGCGTGATCCCTGCGTTTCGGGATCGAGTCCCACATCGGGCTCCTCCGCTGGGAGCCTGCTTCTTCCTTTCCCACTCCCCTGCTGTGTTCCCTCTCTCACTGGCTGTCTCTCTGTCACATAAATAAATAAAATCTTAAAAAAAAAAAAAAAGAATTGCTTTTACAGCATCCCATAGATTTTGGTATGTCATATTTCCATTTTCATTTGTTTTGAGATATTTTTATATTCCCTTTGACATATTTTTATTTCTCTTTTAGTTTCTTCTTTGATCCACTGATGTTCAGAGTATGTTGTTTAATTTCCACATGTTTACACATTTTTTATCTTTCCCATTGTTATTGACGTCTAGTTTTGTAATACTGTGGTAGGAAATGATATTTGGTATAATTCAGTGTTGTTAAATTTACCAAGGTATGCTTTGTGACCTATCATATGATCTGTCCCTGAGAATGTTTCATGTGCACTTGTGAAAAATGCATAATCTGCTGCTGCTGGATGAAATGTTATGTATATGTCTATTATGTCCTTTTGGTCTGAAGTATGGTTCTGGTCCAACATTTCTTTTTCTGTCTGAATGATTTATCCATTGCTTAACATGGGGTGTTGAAGTCCCCTACTATCGTTGTATTGTTGTCTATTTCTTCCATCAAATCTGTTAAGGTTTGCTTAAAAATTAGATGCTCTAGTGTGGAGTGTATATATCCTTACAATTATTATATCTTCTTGAGAAGGTGACTCCTTTATCATTATATAATGACCTTCTTTGTCTCTTTATCATTTTTAACTTATAGTCCATTTTGTCTAAGTTTAGCTACCCTCACTTTCTTTTGGTTTTTATTTATACAAAATATCTCTTTCCATCGCTTTACTTTGAGCCTATGTTTTTCCTTAAAGCTGAAGTGAATCTCTTTTAGATAGCATACAGTTGGGTCTTTTATTATTATTATTATTATTTATTTATTCAAACAGCTACTCTGTGACTTTTAATTGAATTCAATTTATTTACATTTAGAGTAATTAATGATATTTAGAGACTTACCATACCATCTTATTAATCACTTTCTGGTTGTTTTGTAGATCCATTTTCCCTTTTTTATCTCTTGCTGTGTCCCTTTGTGAATTGGTGATTTTCTGTGATTGTTTGCTCTAATTCTGTTATCTTTTGTGAATATACTAAGGGTTCTGCTCGATGGTCACCATGCAGCTCTCGTCTGTTTGTGTCTATCTAAATTAGAATATTCAGGTTCTTCTCAACCATGTCCAACAGGGGTTTAAGCCAGTTCAAAGTCTCCTATCATTTCCACAGCCCATGCCGAGGTCTGGCTGCCTACTATCTGATACATAGATGGATCGGGTTCCTCCTAGGTCCTATGGTGTGAGGTTCCACAACTCCCACAGAGGCACTTTTGTTCCTTAATGGATGATAAATTTTAGTTGTTAAAAATGGGGACAAGGGGCACCTGGGTGGCTCAGTTGGTTAAGCAGCTGCCTTCCACTCAAGTCATGATCTCAGGGTCCTGGGATCAAGCCCTGTGTCAGGCTCTCTGCTCAGTGGGGAGTCTGCTTTTCCCTTTCCTCTTGCCCCTCCCCCCATACTCCTGCTCTCTTTCTTTCTCTTTCTCAAATAAATAAATAAAATCTTTTAAAAAATGGGGACAAAAAGGAAGTATGTCTTATGCCACCAGGATGTTGACATCATTTCCATGATTCAAACTGCTCAATAAGAATGACTGGCAGTCTGGAATTGTGGAACAACTGTTCTTAACTTTGGTGCTTTAATACATTAGAATATTAATAATGCAAGCTTGTAAAGGGTTAAGATAGCAGAAAATTTACAGGTTCTTGGTTTTTTTTTTTTTAAGATATATTTATTTATTACAGAGAGAGAGAGAGAGAGAGAACGCAAGTGCGGGTAGGGTCAGAGGTGGAGAGATTCCTGAAGCAGACTCCCTGCTGAGTGTGAAGCCCAATGCGGGCTCCATCTTAGGACCCTGAGATCATGACCTGAGCCAAAATCAAGAGTCAGACACTTAACTGACTGAGCTACCCAGGTGTTCTTTTTATGTCTGCTTTTGACTCTGCACCAATGCTTAGAGAGCCATGTGTTACTGATATGAAATCTTTACCTATGATTTGATTGGTACATAGATAAATAGATGGATAGATAGATAGGCAATGTACATCTTTTAAAGTTCCAAACAATCTAAGCAAGATTATCCTTCCCATGATCTAACACTCTCTGTTATGGACTGAGTTGTATTCCAATATTGATATGTTGAAGCCCTAAGCTCTAATGAGTCTGTATGTGGAGATAGGTCCTTACAAAGGTTACTTAAGGTTTAAATGAGGTAATAAGGTTGGGGTCAAATCCATTATAGAACTGATGTCCTTATATAAAGATGAAGAGACACCAAAGTATATGAAAAGGCTGTGTGAAGACACAGTGAGAAGGCAATTATCTAAAAATTAAGGAGAGATCCTCACCAGAAACCAACTTTGCTGGTACCTTGATCTTCGTCTTCCAATCTCCATAACTATGGGAAACTAATCTCTCAGCTTTTGTTTATCTGGACTGTCCTAATTTCTCCTTAATTTGTAAAGGAGTACGTCTCTGGATAAAGAATTCTTTGTGGACAGTCATTTTCTTCTGGCACTTTATTTTTGTTGTCCTATTACCTTCTGATTTCTGTTGTTTATGATGAGAAATCAAATCTTAATTTATTGGGGTTCCTTTGTCATTGATAAGTAATTTTTCTTTTGCTGTTTTCAAGATTCTCTCTTTGTATTTCATTTCAACAGTTCGATTAATATTTATCTAGTTCTTGGATGTGTACATTAATGTTTATAATCAACTTCAAGACAATTTCTGCTATTTCTTCAAAATTTCTTTCCACTCTTTTCTATTTCTTCAGAGATTTTCATCATACAGATGTTAGTATGTTTGATGGCATCCCATAGGTCTCTGAATTTCTGTTAATTTTTCTTCGTTTTTTCTGTTCCTTACACTGAATAATTCCAATTCATCTATCCTCCAAGTTCACTTCTTTTTCTATACGCTCAAACCTGCTGCTGCACTTCCTAGTTAATTTTTCTTCTTTTCAGTCATTGTACTTTTTAATTCCTGACTTTATATATGTAGTTAAATAAAACAGCGACCTTATATATTTTGATATTCTCTTTGTGGTGAGGCATCAGTCTCATACTTTCTTTTAATTCTTTGGATATAGTTTCTCTAGGTCTTTGAACATATTTATAATAGCTAACTTAAAGTCTCTGTTTTGTAAGTACAACATCTATGCTTCCTCAAGAAAAGTATCTTTTTCTTCCTGTCTTTGTGTAAGCCAGTATTTTCTGGTGTGTGTGTGTGTGTTTGTGTAACTCATAATTATTTTTGAGAAGTGGACATTTTAAATTATTTAATGTGGCAACCGTGAGACTCAGATTCCTCCACTCTCATCTAGGATTGCTGCTGTTGCTGTTTTTTTTTTTTTTTTTAAATATTTTATTTATTTATTTGACAGAGATAGAGACAGCCAGCGAGAGAGGGAACACAAACAGGGGGAGTGGGAGAGGAAGAAGCAGGCTCATAGAGGAGGAGCCTGATGTGGGGCTTGATGCCATAATGCCGGGATCACGCCCTGAGCTGAAGGCAGACGCTTAACCGCTGTGCCACCCAGGCGCCCCCTGTTGCTGTTTTTTATTGTTGACATCATTGCTGTTTGTTTAGTGACTTTCTGAAGTATTTCTCTAGTCTTTATTCTGTGTTGTATCGCAATCACGGAAGTCTTTTCTTTATTAGCTTAGTGGACAGCTAATGATTAGACAAGATATCCTTAAATGCCTTGAATCACTATATCTCCCACTCTTTACTGTTTAGCTTTATGTGTATGTTGGGGCATATCTTTTTTTTTTTTTTTTAAGATTTATTTATTTATTTATTTGAAAGAAAAAGAGTGAGAGTGCAAGTTCAGGGAGGGGCAGAGGGAGAAGGAGAGAAGTAGATTTCCCTCTGAGCACAGAGCGATTGGGGCTCAACTCACAACTCTGACACCATGACCTGAGCTGAAATCAAGAGTCCGATGCTTAACCAGCTGAGCCAGGTGCCCCTGTTGGGGCATATCTTTCATTTTCCAATTGTTTACCACCCTGCCTTAGCCTTCACTTCCTCTTTGTGCAGAGCCTCAATGCAAAACAGAGATTATATTTTTGAATCTTAAGCCTTTTCTGGGCATATATACAGCCTTGTTCATAATTGTGACCTTCTAGATTCCCAGTAATATGTAGGAGCTTTTCAAAGCCCTCTATAGATATCTCACTTCCCATATTTTCCTAGATTTTTGACTGGTATCTTGCTTGCCTCAACTTTTATCAGTGTCTCAAGCAGCTATGAAGTTAAACAATCACCACTGATTGTTTTACCTGGACCCATGGTGATAGGATTATTACTGTTTGAGCACTGAATCAGGCCAAAGACAAATCCTATAAATGCCCCTATTCTAGGGAGCTATTAGATGGGTCGAGTAGTGACAATCTTTAGTGTATAGGGCCTTGGGTGTATCACAGATCCTTCCACCCTCTCAGTGCCTGTTAGGATGCTACTTTTCACAACTACCAAGGTTAAAATGCTGCTGGTTTTGAAGGTCACCATGCAGAGGAGAGGGTATAGGAATAGGGCAAGTTAAAATGCCACCAAGCTTGCTATTCTTGCCAATATTCAGGTGCTCCTACTTAAATAATAGCTCCTCAAATGGTTGAAACACTTTGGTTAATTTCACGGTTCTGAAAAAGTTGATTTTGATAATTTTTTCAAGAATTTTTTTCAAGTGTTCTCTTTGCTTTTATAGTAGTGTGAATTTTTCAAGGTCCTCATTCCATCATTCTGGAAGTGTTTCTTTTCATTTGTAAATTTCTCAATCTTTAATTTAGGAACATTATGAGATGTATTGAAATTCACAAGGAATAATAATTTGATAAAATCTTCTGCCTCAAGTGGTTATATTCCTGTCCCTCCCAGTTACTGAAGCCCAAATCATTGAAAGTCAGTCCACTTTGCTTCAATTTACCTATCATTTAAATATCTTGTGTTATGTATCAATGTAGTTTTAATTGATCTTTCTATATTGAGCTCAGGTTTTATGTTCTTAGATGTTAAACATTTTGTTTTAACTCATTACTCAAATCTTTTTCATTGTTATATATAAATGTGCTTCATACAAATACATAATTTATAAGAACATTATTTTCAATGTTCGTAAAAAAGTAAGCACATGGTTATACATTTTCTTGAATTTCCATATATTTTACTGATTGTTTTTATTATACGTATGACAATTATGACAGATGATAAACCAAATTTGTTAAAATTCTTTATATTCTTTAAATTTTTTTATATTTAGCTTCATATCTTTGATTTTGACAGCATAGGTTAATTGCAATATATTAGTTACATGCACATCAAAAGACTTGTGACCTCTGACAGCATTACATATATATTAAAATTTATCTCCATGTCATCTCTTCTACTTTTTTTTAAGCATTCAAAATTATAGTACAAATAGTGAGTTTGAGGGTGCCAGGTGGTCCAGTTGGTTGAGTGTCCAACTCTTGATTTCAGCTCAGGTCATGATCTCATCCTTATGGTATCCAGCCCTGTGTTGGGCTCTGCCCTCAGCAGGGACTCTGCTTAAGATTCTCTCCTTCTGCCCCTCCCCCTGCTTGTGCTCTCTCTCTCTCTAAATAAACATATAAATCTTTGGGGAAAAAAGTGAGTTTGGGTGGTAGGAAGGAAGAAGAAAATTCATATATTTCATATGTTGACTCTAAGGCACATATGGTGGTGTGAGCTTTTATACAGATTACCTTAAACATTTGATCTATTCTTTTAGGTATCTTTGGTCTGGAATACAGACTATAGGATATAATAGCTTTTAAAATGATATACCCTAAAAAAATGATCTACCCTATACTCTATACAATTTTTTGAAATTTCTCTCTCACTAACATTGGAGAAGATATATTTGTTTTCCCTTCCTTTGAAAATCTTCCATCTACTATTTGTAGGTTTATTTCCACTACCTTCAGCATCTCCTTCTTAATGTGAACTATCCCAACACTTTAAATCTATTTTTGCACATAATGTTGACTAGATTGATAATTACCTCATGCTTTTTAGATTCAAATAATTAACTACTCCTCTATTAATATTATTATTGGAAAGTAGTACTATAAAAATTGTATTTAGCATTAACATCTGTTAATCTGCATCAGTCAACTCATTACTGTTTATTACATTCCTTTTTATTCAGTATTTTTTATTGTTGACTCACCTTTTTAACAAAGTTAGACTGTCATTTTGGGATATGACTAATGTGGCAGTATATCTTATACTCTTAAATGTAGTGTATATGTCCAATACACTTTCTATTATTTGTAGCTGAGTTAAAGACATTGGATCATTTCCAACTTATTATTCCTCAGAGTCAATGGAATATATGGGGAAACTAATACATCCAATTTGAATAAATCAATATTATTGAAAACTTGACCAGACTGAAGCATAACTTTAACTTAGCAATAGAAAAATGGCCTTATGTGTCAGGTGCAAAAAACTGCTGCTCAGATTCACTCAGTGGTAATTGTTGATAAAACAGATGGTAATTTGAGATCTGCATGCATCCAAAGTTGCTGAATGAAAATATCCAAAGAGAATATTCTCATCTGCCAACTTAAACAGAAATAATGGGAGAAATGGCAGGCGTGAAGTGGTTCTCTAAATTGGATGCTACAGTCACATTCTGGCAAAAAGCCTTTGATAATGGAAGTCCAAGAATACACACGGTAAACACACTGTTAAGGCAGTGTAGATTCTTGCTGTGTCCATTTCATGTACACTATTCAAAGGAACAGGTACACAAGATCCCCTAATAAATAGCAGATGCAATTTCTAGAGTATTAATGAACAATAGCAAAATTATTAAAAACATTACTGTTTTAAATATAGTTTTTGAAATCAATCAGAGAGACAGAAATGACCCCCTTGAAAGCCAATAAAGTCATTTTCAAAGCAACAGAAGCGACAGAATTGAAATTTTTTAAATTAGAAAATGAATTAAAATAAATAGGAAAACCAATAATGCTTGAAATTTGAAAATCACACACACATGCACATGCATGCACACACAACCATATAACTCTCACAAAGAAACATCAAAACGTGTCTGCATATTCTCTATGTATATGTACTATGAAAGGCTTTTTAATATTCAAGGAAAGTATTTTGGTTGCAGCGAGTACAACATTTAGATATATAAATATTAACACAAATAAGAAATAAAATAGTTCATGTGCAAGGTCTGTTGAACACTACAGTAAATTATTTTTCCATTAATGTGGAATACTGTATTTGTGTACCTTCAAATACTCTATTTGAATAGAAATATAGCCAAGGTCAAAGTTGATAAAAAATATTCAGAGGCACATAAATCCCTCAGAATAACTAACTTTGACTTGATTCTACCAGATAAACTAATCTTTTGTCTTGGGAGAAATAAGATGCTTTATTTTATATCTCAAGTCACTGAAACCAAAATATCAGAGCACTTCTAGAATACAGGAGGCTCTCATAAAAACTATACAGGGGCACAGATTGGATCTAATAGTATCACATACTACCTTTGTCATAATGAGTATATTGTTTAAAATATGTCACAGTTTTTACATCTGTAAATAGGTGTTAAAGTATTAATCTACCAACTTTCTTGTTAGTATTAAGTGTTTCCTTTAAAAGGGTATAAATTAGAAAGTTGTATTCAAATCTGTTATAATTAATATAATATTGTTAAAGAAAATAGTTAATATATTTATATAGAATTTCTTCAATGAGTATAACTCATAAAAAAAGAACATTGATCAGATTCATTCTACCAGATTCTAGCAGGCATTATAATTGAATGACTTTTTACCAATAAAGAAATAACTATACACTAATAGTGAATGTGGCTCAGAATGTTCAGAAAATTTTTTTTATTTTGCTTGAAAATTTTTGTAGTTCCAAATTCGTTATCATAACATGTACAGACACTTCACCAGGTGGATTTTGCCTTCTGCTCACCCTCATCCTCTCTCCAAATTATAAGCACTCAGACAATCTAGCTGTAATCTACAGCCTTTGTAGCTCTTTGAAAGTGCCATGCTCCATCTCACCTTCCTAGCATTAAGCACGTGATCCTTTTTACTCCTTCTAAAATATAAATCTAGTCAAATAACTCCTCAAAGTAATGCGAAATTTGACAGTGACCTGTCCAAACACTTCAACATGCTCCTTATTTCTCCATTACATCTCTGTTCTTCTCTTCCTTACACTCTGTGCTTCAGAGTTCATTTGCAAGACATTGTTCTTCCAGATATTTACTGTGTTTCTTTTTCCCAGAATAACTCTGCCTCCCATTCAATAGTTAACTCTTTTAATTATCCTAGTCTGCACAGACTAAATTGTTGACCAGAGAGTATTACTGTATTTCATATGTTGAACTATTATTTGAGGTAACCAAGAGATTGACACATAGATAGACACAAAAAGACAAAGACAGTACATCTGTTAAGTTTCAAACAGTACACATTGTAAGGCAATGATCCAGTACCATCTAAAGTCTCTCTTACTTCACTCTTTTTTCTACCTAGCAGGCCATTTCCATTTTCTTTCAGTCAACATCTTCATTTGTCTAAACCAAGATGCAATGCCTGTTTTTCAGAAGCTTTTCTTTCTCCAGTACTCTTAGAAGCCCCTCTTCAATATTTAATGCAGATAGAACACCATCACACTATGTAATAATTGTCTGGTTAGTTGACTTGCTCCAGCATTTTATTTTAAATTCCTGACATTTGAAGTCTGCTTTCTGTCACCAAAAATTAGCACAGAATCTTCCACTCAGATGGTACCAGATAATGATTTCTGAATAAATGATTTTTGTACAGATCTTTGAGGTTTAAATATATGTATACATTCTATTGCTAAGTTTGCTTTACTTTTATAATAGACCATCTCCAAACCAATTGTTATACACACACACACACACACACACACACACACACATATATATTAACATATATATTAAACATAATTGGATTGATAATAACATTTCAGCCACCAACTTCATATCACAAATATCTGAAGTGTCCAAAGTATGGTCAGTAGGTCTGAGTTCCAATAAACCCTTTCCTGGTTCAGCATTTCAAATTCAACCAAATTCATCTGTAACATAACTATCTTTTTATTGACTGCCCTTACAGGTAATGAGCCAGGCATCTCTTCCAGATAAACTCCACTACAGCTCACTACTCATATAGATATTGGATTTCTGTATTTCCCTAAATGAATTTTAGTATATATTCCAGTTAATATGCTATAACTATTACAGATGTTTATCCTGAATGTTGAAAGAAATTTTATAATTGTGTAATTTGTTCCCATCATAAATCTGGTATTTTTTTGGTTTTAACCAAGTCTTGAAGAAAAGAGTGTGAGTGGTGCTTAAAAAAAAGAAGATAGGTAACGGAGTCATTCCATATGCTGAATCAACCATACCTGGCAATTCATGGAATGCAGTGAAGAAGATGGGACAGATGTTTGCTGAGGTTTTGAGACTTTGAGAATAATGGCAAATCAGAGAAAGGTAAGATGGGGAACATACTAGTTTGGACAAACAGGAGGTTTTAATGCAGAAAAGGTGATTTGAGTAGCTTCTGAAACATTCATATTTAGATGATAGCCAGAAATGTAAAACTAGACTTTAGGAGAGAAGTTTTTGTATGACATTATAAAACTAAATTTGAGAGTCATTCTCACAGATGTGGGTTGATCAAAACAGTAAGGTGAGAACTTTCAGGCATGCCTTTAAGGGACTAAGTTGACACAGTCAAGATGATATTAGGAAAGAAAGTAAAGACCAAAATTGTTTTAAAAAATGGACACTCTTT
>NW_024425119.1:16400288-16443436 GCF_017311325.1 Ursus maritimus | reverse complement strand
AGTGAATAGCATAGGATGACACTCAACAATGTGTATAAATGAAAGAATAAATAATATGATAATAAGAGAGCCTAGAAATAAACCCCATATATATGGTCAACTAATATTTAATAAGAAAAGCAGGAAAAGATAGTTTCTTCAACAAATAACAATGGGAAAACTGGCTAACCACATGCAAAAAAAAAAAAAAAAAAGATACTGGACCCCTAACTTATACCACTCACAAAAAATTAACTTGAAAGGGATCAACATAAGACCTGAAACCATAAAACTAGAAGAAAACACAAGGACAAAGTTCCTTGACATTGGTCTTATCAGTGATTTTTTGGATGCTACACCAAAAGCACAAATGACAACAACAAAAATCAACACATGGGACTACATCAAAATTAACTTCTGCAAAAGAAACAATCAATTAAATTAAAAAGCAATATACAGGATGCAAGAAAATATTTGCAAACCATGTATTGCATAAAAATTAATATCCAAAATGTATAAAGAACTCATACAACTCAAAACAAAACAAAATTTTGATTAAAAAATAGGCATTTTTTCAAGAAGACATACTAATGACTAGTAGACACATGAAAAGATGTTCAACATCATGATCAGGGAAATGTAAATCAAAACCACAGTGAGATATCACCTCCCACTTTTAAGTATGACTATCATCAAAAAGACAAAAGATAACAAGTGTTTCTGAGAAAAGGGAACCCTCGTGCACTGCTGATGGGATTCTAAACTGGTTCAGCCACCATGAATATTATGGAGGTTTCTCAAAAAGTTAAAAGTAGAACTCCCTTACAATGTAGCAATCCTTTTTCTGGGTATATATCGAAGGAAATATCTGCACTCCTATGTTTAGGGCAGCATTATTCACAGTAGCCAATATATATGGAAACAACCTAAGTGTCTGTCAATGGATAAATGGCTAAAGAAGATGTAATGTATATATACAATGGAATACTATTCAGCCATGAGAAAAAAGTGAATTCTGCTCGTGGCAACAACGCAGACAGGCCCTCACGACATCATGCTGAGATTAAGTCAAACAGTGAAAGATAAATACTGTATGATACCTCTTATATGTGTAATTTAAAACAAAAAACAAAAACTTATAAAAACAGAATAAAATAGTGGTTACCAGGGACTTGGGGATGGGAGAATGGGAAGAATGTTTATAACTAATAGATAAATAAGTTTTAGAGACCTAGTGATCAGTACAGTGATTATAGAGAACTATATTAAACATTAAACTTGCTAAGAGAATAGATCTTAATTGTTTTAAGAACTAGAAGAAATGATAAGAATGTGACATGATAAGGATGTTAGCTAATGCTACATGGCAATTAAATTGCATTTTAGCTGTATGAAATCAGTATGTCGCACACCTGAAACCTACATACACAATGTTATATATCAAATATATCTCAATAATTTTAAATTAAAAAATAAAATAAAATAAAAATAAAATGGTATTTGGGCAAAGTAAACATTGAAAATCCAAGGAAGAAGAAGAAGCACAAGGAATATCAGAATTATGGATAGAAAGTCTAGAGAATTTCTTTACCTTCAGCCATTACTCACTGCTCATATGCATTTTACCACAAGATGAATCTATTCCAAGGTATTAGAATAGATAGATTTGGACCATCAGATCTCAGAGTTTCAGAATCACCCATCTGTGAGCATAACATTAATACTTTTCTTTTTTTATCATTGAGGTATGATCCTTTTTTTTTTTTAGATTTATTTATTTATTTTGAGAGAGAGAGAGAGAGAGAGCAAAAAGCAGAAGGGGCAGAAGGAGAGGGAGAGAGAATCTCAAGACTCTGCAGTGAGTGCTGAGCCTCAATCTCAGAGCCCAAGATCATGATGACTTGAAAAAAAATTAAGAGTCTGATGTTCAACTGACTGTGCCATCCAGGGACCCCCCATTTTTTTTTAAAAGAATATATTGAAAGGAAAAATACATATATATATATGGTCAATACTACATGGGAGTTTAATATAATGCAAGTTAAAAAAAAATGTCCATTTACATCTAAAAATGGAGTTGTATGCATCCATACTTCCCCAGAGGTAGAGAATCCCCCAAATTAAATGCTATTAACATTTTTTAAGATTTATTCCTAAGTAAACTTAACACAGGAATCTTTTTTTGAAAAAGATTTTGAGATCTATTATAGTGAGAATTTTTGAATTCATTCTCTTTTATGGTAAGACTACTATTTTTTTTTTTTTGGCATTTAAGCTCTTTTCAAGAGATAAAGACATTTTCTTTAATACATAAAATGAAGAAAAATACAAAGTAGAACATGCTCGATAAATAAATTAAATCTTTAATTTATAGGATAATATTTTAAGGAGACAAAGGAGCTAGAATCATTAATAGCATTATGAAAAAGAAAGATATAGCTGGAGGAAAATATGTTACCCAATTTTTAAACTTAGGATAAAGTGGACATAAGACATTGTGGCATTGGTGAAAGAATAGATGTATAGATCAATAAAATGGAAGAGAAAGTCCAGAAATAGATCCACACAAATATGACCAATTAATATTTGGCAATGATATAAATGGAAGGGAAAAGGCAGAGTCTTTTCAACAAATTGTTTTCAAGCAGTAACACATCCAAAGAGAAATAAAATAAGATTAAAACAAAGAACACTTCAACTTCAGCCTCAAATCTAATTTAAAAACAAAAAGACCATAGCTCTAAATATAAAACACAAAACTATAAAACTTCCAGAAGAATCATAAGAGAAAATCTTTATGACCTGTGGTTAAGTGAAGAGCTCTTGGTTATGATATCAAATTCATAATCCGTAAAAGGAAGTTTATATAAAAACTTCATCAAAATTAAACAAATATTGTTCTGAAAAAAACTGTTAAAATAATTTTAAAAATCAAGTTAATTCAGATCAATTAATGTAATTCATCACATCAATTGGCCAAAAAAGAAAAATCATATGATCATTAAAACCTACAACTGACATCAAACTTAATGGCAAGAAATCTGAAGCTTTCCCACTTAGATTAGGTACAAGGCAAGTATGTCTTCAATTACCATTCCCTTTCAACATCACAGAGGAAGTTCTAACTAATGAGATCAAACAAGAAAAAGGAAATAAGAGGTACATAGATTGGGAAGAAAGAAATAAAACCGTTCTTGTTCTCAGAGGACATGATTGTCTATATAGAAATCTGAAAGAATTAAAAAAAAATAATTCCCAGAGCTAATAAGATATTACAGCAATGTTACAGGATACAAGGTTAATGTGCAAAACTCAACTGCTTTCCTATATGCTGGGAATGAATGTGTTGAATTTGAAACTAAAAACAAAATACCATTCACATTAAACTCAAATAAATGAAATACTTAGGGATAAACCTAACAAAATATAAGATTTATATGAGGCAAACTAAAAAACTCTGATGAATGAAATCAAAGAAGAACTAAATAAATGGAGAGAGAGATATTCTATGTTCCTGGAAAGGAAAACTCGTATTGTCAAGATGTCAGTTCATCCCAACCTGCTATTATATAGATTCAGTGCAATCCCAATCAAAATATTAACAAGTTATCTTATGGATATCAACAGACTGACTATAAAGTTTACATCGAGAAACAGAAGATCCAGAATAGCCAACATAATACTGAAAGATAACAAAGTTGGAGTACTGACACTACTCAACTCAAGACCTACTATGAAGCTACAATAACCAAGAGAATATGGCATTAGCAAAAGAATAGATGAATAGATCAATAAAACAGAATATAGAGCCCAGAAATAGACTCATATAAATATAATCACTTGATCTTTGACAAACTAGCAAAGACAAACTACAATGGAGCAAAAACAGACATTTTAACAAATGGTACTAAAACAGCTGGTCATCCACATGCAAAAAAAAAAAAAAATCCAAACACAGATCTTACGTTCTTCATAAAAATTAACTGAATTTGCGGCGCCTGGGTGGCTCAGTCTGTTAAGCATCTGACTCTTGATTTCAGCTCAAGTAATGATCTCAGGGTTGTGGGATAGAGTCCCATGTCTGCTGTCGGAGATTCTCTCTCTCTCTGCCCCTTTCCCTGTTTGCTCTCTCTCTCTCTCTCTTAAATAAATAAAACAATCTTTAAAAAACTTAGCTGAAAATGAATCACAGACCTGAATGTAAAATGCAAAACTATAAAACTCCTAGAAGATAACATAGGAAAAAAAGTAGTTGACTCGTGTATAGTGATGACTTTTTAGATACAACATCGAAGGCATGAGTCATGAAAGAAATGATTGATAAGCTGAACTTAAAATTAAAAAAAAATTCTGTTCTGTGAAAGATGATGTCAAGAGAGTTAGCAAAACTGTCAAAGACTAAAAGAAAATATTTGCCAAAGACACATCTGATAAAGTACTGTTACTCACAATATGCAAAGTACTCTTTAAGCTCAACAATAAGAAAACAAACAACCCAATGAAAAACAAGCCAAAGACTTTTTTTAAAAGATTTTATTTATTTATTTGACAGAGAGAGAATGAGAGAGCACAAGCAGGGGGAGCAGCAGAGGGAGAGGGAGAAGCAGGCTCCCAGCTAAGCAGAGAGCCCAATGCAGGGCTCAATCCCGGGATCCTGGAAGCACGACCTAAGCTGAAGGCAGATGCCTACTCGACTGAGCCACCCAGGTGCTCCCAGGCTGAAGATTTTTACTGACTTTTGGCCAAAAAAGATATGCAGATAGCAAATAAGCACATGAAAAGATGTTCCACATCATATATCATCAGGCAAACAGAAACGAAAATGAAACAATGAGATGCCACTATAAACCTATTGTCATGCCCAAAACTTGGAATATGACAACACTGAATACTGGCAAGGATGTGGAGCAAAAGGAACTCTCCTTCATTGTTAGTGGAAATGCAAAGTGGGATAGTTACTTTGGAACACAATTTAGTGGTTTATCATAGAACTAAGCACACTCTTACCATACAATCCAGCAATTTGGCTCCTTGATACTACCCTAAAAAGATGAAAACTTATGTCCACACAAAAATCTGCACATGGATATTTATAGCAGCTTTATTCATAATTACCAAACAATATGTCCTTCAGTAGGTGAGTGGATAAATAAACTGATACATTCAGACAATGGAATATTTTTTAGCACTAAAAATAAATAAGCTATCAAACTATGAAAAGACACGGAGGAAACTTAAATGCATCTTACTAAGTTAGATAAGCCAATCTGAAAAAGCTACACACTGTATAATTCCAACTATATGGCATTCTGGAAAAGGCAAAGCTATCGAGACAGTAAAAAGTTGAGAAAAGCTCAGGGTTTTCATGGGTTGGGGAGGGCAAAAAGATAAATAGGCTAACACAGAGGATTTTTAGGGTAGTGAAAATACACTGTATGATACCAAAATGATGGATACATGTCATTACATATATGTGAACCCATAGAACGTACAACGCCAAGAGTGAATTCTAATGTAAAGTGTGGACCTTGGGTAATTATTATGTGTCAGTGTAGGTTCATCAAGTGTAACAAGTGTATCCGTAGTAGGGAGTACTGATGGCGAGCAAGGGTATGCATATCGGAGACAGTGTATGGGAAATCTGTAACTTTCTCTCCATTTTGCTGTGAACCTGGAGCTGCTATAAAGAATCTTAATAAAAAAGCTATCAATCAGAATAAAATATTTGCAAGTCATGTGTCTAACAAAGGACTCATATCCCTAATATATAGAGAACTATTGAAAAACTCAACCATAAAAAGACAAATAATCCAATTAGAAAATGGGCAAATGACATGAACCGACATTCCACTAAGAAGGATATACAGGTGACAAAAAAAAAAAAAAAAAAAAAAAGCTCAACACCTTTAGCCATTAGGAAAATATAATTAAAATCACGATATGATACCACTACATGTCCATTAGAATAGATAATTTTAGAAATTCTTCAGTTCCAAATGCTGGTGAAAATTCCAAGTGACTATATCACTCTCACATTGCTGGTGCTACTGCAAAATTATACAGCTACTCTAGAAATTGATTTGGCAGTTTATTATAAGGTTAAAATATACACATAACATATGTCTCAACATCTCTCTCCTGACAATCTACCCTATAGAAATGGAAATTTATTTAAAAAAATCACACCTGAGTGTTTATTAAAAAAATTCCATTCATAATTGCCCCAAACTGAAACAGCCCAAATACCCTTTACTGGGTGAATAAATAAACAAACTGTGGTAAATCCAGATAGTGGAATACTACTAAGAAAATAAAAGTGGACATACTATTCATGCATATGACAACCTGAATGAATTTCAAGGGCATTATACTGAGAGAAACCAATCTTTAAAAGGTTACATGCTATATGACTCAATTTATGTGACACTGTCAAGAAGACAAATCTATAGGGATAGAGAGCAGATTAATGATGGCCAGCGACTGGGAGTGGCAAAGGGTTTATCTGTAAGAGATAGGATGAGGAGTTTTTGGGGTGTTAAAAACTGTTTTGTGTCCTGGTTATGATGATAGGTATACAAACTTATGCATGTAATAAAGTTCATAAGACTGCATTTATAAGAAAAAGACAGCAATTTGACTATATTACATATATTACTATATATTTCATATATAGTATATACATATACATATACTATATTACTATATAGTACATATACATTACTGTATTAGTATATAGTATATATACTATATTACTATATAGTGTACTATATAGTATACTATATTACTATATATATACATATATAGTATATACATATACTATATTAAAATATATATGCAATGATACTTCTAAGGGATCACATAAGTCATCTACTTTAAACCTTTCATTCCATATATCACCAAAGTAAGATCTGATAGCATAAATCAGTTGCCAAAAAAATTATATGAATACGAAAAGGAAAACTGTGACTTCCTTTAACGTTCTCATTGAACACATATGCTGGAAGAAGTATGAGGCTTCCTGATGCTGGAGTAAATTATATTTTTCCTGTACTATGTTGCTGTAGGTAATAAAAACGAGTAGTCAAATCCCTGTTAAATAATTCTTTTAAAATATCTGTTGTAAATGGTATGTCCTCTGATAATCTTTAAACCAGAAAACAAAATTATCTTGAGTGATATTTTTCTTCTACCTTGGCAACTCAACTATCCCCTAAGACATGCCATCAGATTTTTCCACTTTGATCATATTGATGAGCAGCCAAAAAAGATGAGGCTTTCTAGGAAGTTCTGAGAGATCATAAATGCTGGAGCAAGCTAGGGAAAGTAGAAGAATGAGACAACTGGAAATTGTCTATATCTCTAAAATTTGCCAAATGCTGAGTCAAAGATTCATGAGGGAAGAAATCATTTGCTTCCTGCTCATGATTTGAGTCATCTTCTGCTCACTCAGCCATTTCGAAGGAAGAATTGCAACAACTGGAGCCACAGAGCAGCTGGAAGTCACAGTTTATCTTTGGGTGGTTAAAAATCAATTGTACTCAATGCTGCTATGATATATACAATGGAATATTACTCAGCTATCAGAAAGAATGAGTTCTCAACATTTGCTGCAACATGGACGGCACTGGAGGAGATAATGCTAAGTGAAATAAGTCAAGCAGAGAAAGACAATTATCATATGGTTTCTCTCATCAATGGAACATAAGAACTAGGAAGATCAGTAGGGGAAGAAAGGGATAAAGAAAGGAGGGGTAATCAGAAGGGGAATGAAGCATGAGAGACCATGGACTCTGAGAAACAAACTGAGGGCTTCAGAGGGGAGGGGCGGGAATGGGATAGACTGGTGATGGGTAGTAAGGAGGGCACATACTGCATGGTGCACTGGGTGTTATACACAACTAATGAATCATGGAACTTTACATAAAAAACCAGGGATGTATTGGATGGTGACTAACGTAATATAATAAAGAAACATTAAAAAAAAATCAATTGTAGTGAAAAAGAAACAAGGACAAATAGAAAGCACTGGCCTGGTCAAATAGCAACAACAAATAACAATTTTAAAATGTCATTGTCAAGGAAAGAAAAAAAACATATAAACAAGACAAAGAGAAAGGACTAATAAAAAGCAGATGCAGAGAACACAAAAATAAACAAACAATTAAAACATTTAATTATAACTCAATAGCAAATACCCTGGCAGACCTCCAGAGAAGAGACAAGACAATAAGATACTGTATAGGTTCAGAAGAGCTTGGATTTAGGAAAACATCAGATTTTAAAAGAAAGTAAAACTAAACTATTTAATCAAATTATTTTTATAGCCTAAAAGTAAAAACCACTCTTCAAGCTAAATTAACCAGTTTAATTAAGCTATGAATGAGAGCAGCTTGGAGCTCTCATGTGATCGTCTAATAATTTTCAAACAGAACTGAAAATTAAAAATAACACTAGGTAGAAAATCTATTTTTCATTTGCGATTTTCAAAGTTTAGCACTTAATATAGTTAATGTGTTTCTCCAAATATTAATCTACCTTCCCAGTTTAGGAAGGTAGATTAGAGAATTTACTTTTTAAAATACAGAAAGTAAGGTAGAATGCAAACTCTGTAAGCCCAGGGATATTTCTTCTGTTCACTGAAATATCCCACATATCCAAACAGTGCCTGGCACATGAGAACTGTATAAAAAATAGTTGATAAAATATATTTGGTGAACAACAGATGTTCTAAGGATACATTGCTCAGTAACGAATAATACCAGCTTAAATGATGCTTATTTTTTCTGGTAATATTCAGCACTAAGATCTTATAATAAAAATGACTAACAATGGTAGATAAAATATTGTAAACATTCTGAAAATTATTTAGGTGCACCTATTATAGTAAGAAATTACTAAACCAACATCTAGTTGAAGACAGAAACTTAGAAGAATAAGTAGAATACTGTAGTCTCTTTTGTCTTGAAAGCATTTGCAACTCATACTAATAAATTTAATGATGACCAGAGGTACAAAAGGCTGAAAACGTCAAGGGAGAGTAATAGGAAACACTTTCTCCATTAAATTGGGACTCCAAAGGATTCTCATGTTAGGATAAATTAGAAGTAAACTCATATTCACTCCTGTGATAGGCCTACAGAACTTATTAAAGACACTGACTGACACACTGAAGAATTCCAAAGAATCCCAAGCAAGGTGAAATGCAGAGAAAGGGAAAGAGGGAGAAAGGCAGGAAAGGATGAGAGGGAGGAAGAAAATAAGAAATTCTCACCTAGATACACCACAGGGAAACTGCAGGTTAACAATGACAAACAGAAGATGCAGATAGCAGCCAGAGAATAAATAACAATTAATTTTCATGGAGTAACAGATTAGATGGATACTAACAATTTGAATATAGCAATATGAAAAACTAATGCTATATTTTTATTTAAATTAGGCTGAACCTCAGGATCTCAGGAATTCAAGATGCACTTAACCTTAAAAACCAATCGAAGAAAATCATCCCATTAACAAATTAAAGGATAAAAAAAAAACTGTAAGATCATTTTAATAAATGCAGGAAAAAAATTTTGGGAAAATATTTCTTGATTTTTCTGGTGAAACAACCAGGTATACCCCTGCTGATGTTCTGATTTTGCAGTTCACTGGGCTACTGTAATAAGAGCAAATGCGTATATACTGCTTGGCATGGGCCAGCTCTCTTTTAGGCATTTTCAATATATTAACATAATTAATCTCCTCCCCAAATAGGATATAAGTACATATATCTCACCACTTTTACAGAAGCAAGATTGGAGTTACAGACAATTTAAATACCTGCCACGTTTTACAGAGAGAGGTGGTCAAGCTTAGATGTAATACATTCTCATCCTACATAAGAGATCTAGTATTGTACTACCTAATCATCGTCCTAATCAATAAATGTGAGATATTAGTACTGATCGCTAGAATTATTTTAGAGGGTTACATGAAATAATATTAGTAAAGCATATAGCACATTCTATAACCAACATAATAACCACTAAGAAAGTAAGCACTGGAGGTAGAAAAATTACGGACCCAATCTATTGTAACCTACTGGCTCACTGATACTCTCAGCATTTGTCCTCCATTTGAAATTCAGGATTAATACATGTAATATAATTAGCAAACAAAATGGATATAATATGATGCTCAAATGGCTGAAAATCATAGCATTATAAGAGTTATATTTAGGTCTCAAAATAAATGTATGTCTATTTTCCCATTCAGCTCATGTAATACTTTATATTGCTTCTTTGACATTCACTGCTTTCTACTTTATATTTATAACTATATATCAAAATACCTGATTTTTTTGGTGAAATTTTAAGCCATTTAATATTCTAAAAGTGAGATAGGGGTGATGCCTGATCAATCTTGGAAGTTCTAATGATTCCTAGAGTGACTACCTACAAATAATAAGCATGAAGTATATAATGACAATAAAAACATGAGTCAGTCAAGACTAGCATATTAAGAAAACCACTCCAAAACTTAACTACTAATAGCCTACTGTTGACCAGAGCCTTACTGATAACAAAAATGGTCAATTAATGTGTGTTTTGCATCATACAGTGTATTCTTACAATAAAGTAAACTAGATAAAATAACTTATTATTAAGAAAATCATAAAGGGGGCTCCTGGGTGGCTTAATCATTAAGGGTCTGCCTTTGGCTCATGTCATGACCCCAGCGTCATGGGATCGAGCTCCGCATTGTGTTCCCTGCTCAACCGGGAGTCTGCTTCTCCCTACTGCCCCTCACCCTGCTTGTGTTCCTTCTCTCACTGTCTCTCTCTGTCATATAAATAAATAAAATAAAAAAAAAAAGAAAATCATAAGGAAGATAAATACATTTACAGTTTTATAGTCCAGTACTGTAAAATATACACCTATCAGAGGACCTGCACAGTTTAAACTGGTGCTATTCAAGGATGAACTGTAATTAAAAAAAAAAAAAAAATATATATAATATATATAAATCACTAGTTCATGAGAAAATGTCAAACATAGTAATAATATCATTTGAAAATGAGATAACCTAAAAAGGTTATCATCGATAAGTTAGGTTCCTTAAAGCCAGGAAAGTTAAAATAAATTCTGGTTTGGTATAAATAAAGTATTAGAAGTTAAAAAAAAAAAAAAGGGAAACCAAGGTTGTGCCTTTAACTGATATTTTATAACTTTAGCTAGGCAGAAAGAAAACAAAAGTCTTTCCTGCTTTTCTTCAGAGCTACTATGCCAACATTTTTATGAAGACAACTTAGAGGATTTGAATTCTAGCCATAACAGGTAAGTGGTAAGCAGGCTTCCAAGTATCTTTTAAATATTCCACTCTTATGTTCTTCAAAAATGATATAAACTGATGTCATGTGTTTATATAGACTATGATATTAATGGTCTATTTTTATATCATTAACAGAAGGAAGAAGGTACAGGTACAAAATGTTTTGAATGTGGAAGAGCATCCCAATTGAAACCATCCTTTAGCTTATATCAAATGGATTCAAATTCCCTAAGCATTTTCACATTCCTTTAAAAATGCCTAACTGCACTCTTTAAAGCAATGTTGCACCTGTTAATGTCACACTGAATACCATATGCATAAGCAAGTTCTCTCTTTAGGGTTCTCTTCTAAAATTGGTGATATTCCACCGTAGAGATTGAAAATGCTAGAGAAAAATACCAAGAATAAGACATTTTCCTTATTTAAAAGCAGATGTGCTTTTCAAAGAGTTTCTTTCTCATCATGCCCATGGCTATGCAATTAAATAAAATCTGGGGTATCATAATGGGAGGAGAGCATACACATTACAGACACCAAAACTGTTTTAGATACCTAGTAATCTCAGAGAAGTACAATTAGAGGCCTCAGTGATCTTTCTATAGAAAGCTAGAGAACAATTTTCCAGGGCTTGGCAATAGAGTTAAACTCTAAGGATGCAAGCACCATGTATCAATACGTAATTGAAAATATTAGTGATACGCAGAAGTAATCCACTGTACAAAAAGGTTTACTGTTTATGTGAGAAGCAGGAAAGCTAAGACATAACCAAGTCCAATTAAGATCATTTTACAAGTCTCTATAATCAATGAACCAAGGCAGTTCTTGCTTTGAAGCACCAGAGAACTTGAAATTATAATGCAATTAATATCAATAATTGGTTTCACAACCAATGACTTGAAGTTTATTACTGTGCATCGCTTGTGAACCAATTTTTAAGACCTTAGGGAACAAAAGAAGTTGGAGCTATACTATAAGTTGTTTTCAACCTACAGTGCGAAAAGAATTCACTATAAAATTATCCAGTCTTGGGGTGCCTGAGTGGCTCTGAGCATCAGACTCCACACTCAGTGAGGAGTCTGCTTGTCTCTCTCTGTCTGCACTCCCCACTCTCTCTCTCAAATAATTAATTAATTAGTCATTTGTGTTCCAAACTTGGTAGTAGGGACAAGTAGAAACTAAGTTAATATATAAAGTTAATCAGCTATAACAACAAGTGAAGGAAGACGACAATAAGGGAGAGCAAAAAAATAGGGCAGAAGCTATCAAAAAAATAAGCAAAATTTTCTGTGATATATTATTTCAGAACCAGATATTTTCTTTCCTTTTAAAGATAAGCCTTCATCATTACTGTTGGATCCCATCCCTTTATACCACCTCTATTATAACCTTCAACAGTTTGTTCTACGTCATTATTATCATTATCACTATAGTATTATTCTTATTTAATATCTAAAACAATACAGTGATGAATGTGCTGGAAAGAAATGTAAACTTCAAAGGAACAGGAGGTAAAAAAACGTGAGATGTAGATTTGGAAGAAACTAACTATAATGGGGAAATAAAGATTATAAATTTTGATGACATTTAAATGAGTACTGGTCTTTAGTCAGCTGAGGTGCTGAAGGATGCTAACAGGTGTCCCAAATAAGGAAGCTGATATAAAGGCAAGATCAGAGGTGGAGTAGAAAGAGTTGAGAGTCACCTGACAATAAATGGGTTAAATAAGAATATTAGGACATGTTCCTATACAGGATGAAAACATTGAGGTCCATACTACAATGCATTTTTGTGGATTTACATTATTTCAATATAGGATAGATGCCCATGCTCCATTTAATGTGTTAAATTGTACTTTAAAAATTTTAATATAAACACATAGACATTTCTTTATTTTGCCCTATATGTGTTGTTCAAATTACTTCATTCACTATTATCCAGTGAATGTGTCCTATGTACTTTTACAACTTGTGAATATCCTCAATTTTCATCTTACTTGGGAATTTAGCCCTTTAACATTATTTTTTTTTAAGATTTTATTTATTTATTTGACAGAGATAGAGACAGCCAGCGAGAGAGGGAACACAAGCAGGGGGAGTGGGAGAGGAAGAAGCAGGCTCTTAGCGGAGAAGCCTAATGTGGGGCTGGATCCCAGAACGCTGGGATCGTGCCCTGAGCGGAAGGCAGATGCTTAACGACTGCGTCACCCTTTACCATTATTAAACAAATATTCTTATTTCCTTACTTTTTCTTGATTTTGTCTATAGAGCTTTTTATTTTTTTTAATTTATTTTTTTAAAAGATTTATTTCTTTGAGAGATAGAAAGAAGGGAGGAGCAGAGGGAGAGGGAGAGACAGAGATCTCCAGCAGACTCCCCACTGAGCATGGAACACCGTATGGTCAGTCCCATGATTCTGAGATCATGACCTGAGCCAAAATCAAGAGTTGGACATTTAACCGACTGAGCCACCCAGGCACCCTTGCAGAGCTTTTTATTTCTTCCTCTTCTTCAAGTAATAGAGAAAACAAAATTTAAACACCATTTTTATATTAACCTAAACATTTCTTAAGATATATTACAATTTACGTTTTTCTAATTTTCAAAATCTAGAATCTTTTTTGGTGACCACTGAGTAAATTAACACAAATTCTTTTTTTATCCCTTATAAATAACAACAATGGACTCAGGATTAATTGTAGAAACAGATACATAGCATTAGCCAAATGTCCTAACTTGCTAGATGATGGAAATTAAGTGTTTTTAAAATTATTTCTCAATTATCTTACCTTCTCCACCATTATGTATAGGGGTGTATTGTTTGTGGTTCACTTTAATATCTATTCCATGAGTTACAGAGTATCTATATGAAGCTATGAGAGATAAAACAAAAGGGAAGTATGTAAATTAAAGAGCTCAGAATCTGATATGCAGATATTAAAGAGACATGAAATTATGCATTGGAAATAAGAGTTATTTTGTAAAATATGTCATAAAACCTTTTTTTTTCCCTTTCTCAATAATAAACTTTGGTTGATTTTTGCCATCCAGCAATGGAACCTCTCAACCTCTTTGCCACTTTTGGAACAATTCCCATCTTTAGAGGCAGAACCCTTATTCATCACAGAAGCTAAAATCACATCCTTTGAATCTAACGTATGGTTCTAAAATCTCTCAATTACATAAACTCACTTTAGATTTTTATGTGAAGCAGTAGGGATTATAAATTCATCCCAGTGAGGGTCACAGAAGTTGGAGAAGTAGCATCTATTTTCAGGGGAACAGTGGTCGTAGATCTAGCAGCAGTGTTCAATGTACAGTTGCATTCAATAGACACTGTCAGTTGTATTGCAGGAGGAGTGAAACTATAGGGTCTGTTCCTTGTAACAATAGTACAAAGGGTTTCCTGGACAATATGTTCAGCACCTTTCAAAGCACAAGCTAAAACAATTAATGAACAAAGGAAAGATAATCAATCTAGCTATAGAGAAAAAAAGATCAAACAAAGAAGAAATTGTTATTATAATATAAAATTACAGAATATAAAATACCAGAAATTATAATATACTATAAAATATAAAGAAATGATGTCAAGAATAAAACAGATTATTTCAGCTTTCCCAATAATATAAATGAGTTAGTTTATAACATTAAGAGACAGAGACCATCTGATTGGTTAAAATAAATAAAACAAACAACAAACACAAGAAAATCCAGGTATACCTGTTTAAAATAGATTTAAAGCAAGTATGTGAAATGTGTCCTTTAAAGTGAATTTTATTAAGGAGGTATATGCATTATTTTCCTTCATTTTATCTCTCACCTCATAAGCATCTGATTTTTGCAAGAAATTTGGGATACCTTCTATTGCACGATAACCTAGTGATATTATCATCTCAGCATCAATATAATGAACCATTTCCTATCCTGTTACATGAACATATGACAAGATCCATACAATGGAGATTTTGATATAGAACTCAAAAATGATACAGACCTTTCATGACAATGAAAGTGTATTGCTGCGCCTGTCAGGTAAAAGACAATGGCTCTTTTACTTTTCCTGCTTTTTTGATATGCAGAGGAAAAGCCCTTGACAGCTTGGGAGCTGAATAATAGGTGTCAGAGGCTTTTGCTGTTGTTTTTTCTTTTTCAATTTCCTCTAGTTACATGGTCATATCTGGCACAGCAACCAAAAAAACAAAAAACAAACAAACAAACAAAAAGTTGAATTCAACAAGTATTAAGCTTGCAGTAAAACTGTCATTTTTCAAGATCCATCTGGACGCTAGACTGGTCAAAAGTGTTCTTTTTTTTCTTTAATTCAACATACAAATTATTTTAGGTTTTGTTTTAAGACTTTGTAGTTATTCTCTCTTTTAATCTTTACAATAGCTCTAGCAGGTAGATAGCATTTTTTTCATTTACTGATAAGGAAATGAAGTCATAAACAATAAAAATAATCTGTTCTAGAAAATGCACATAGTACATAGCAGACTTAGGGTTTGATCTAGGGTAGCTGTCTACAGCAACTATGCTCTTAACACCACATGATGCCTCTAAGTGTCATGAGGATGTGCTAAAAATTTGTCTAAACCTGAACAATTGCATTAATGTCCTTGATTTCTTCAGGAAGTGAGAAAAATTTGGTTTTCTTAAAAGAGAGTATCTCTTGGATCTCAATTTGACACTTCTTATTATAATACCTTATATTTCATTACTTAATGAAAATTGTGTAATTACAGTTTCCAACTTTATCTCTTCCTGCTACTTATACAGGCTGATAAATAAAACATCAGTTCTTTTCAGGTTTCTTAAACCATCCAAATACCCAATAGTTTTCCCTTCCAATATAGTGCCCTAATGTTTTCAAACCTATGCTCTAATTGTCATATATGACAATTATGACAAAAATGACTCTTACTTCTGAACAAAACTTATTGTCATGTTTGGAAAAGCATAAAAACCAATTTTAAGTTTTATTTTACTTGATCCTATAAAAAATATCAAATTATTTTCTTCCAAATCCTTGAACACATATTGAGCCAAGGATTTTGAACTTTTATTTATGTCTGCCATGCAATTAGAAGCCACGATGCTATCCCACAGTATTCTAATTCTTTATTCCCACCATATTATTTAATGACAATAGCTACTGGGTGCTCTAAAGCTTTGCCTTCAATGGGCATTTTATTACTGCTGATCAAAGGCACTAATTCTATTACTGATTTTGCCTCTCACCACCTGGGTTGCTTGAATCCCATCTTTTTATAAGATACAATTTTACTGACAGATTCACATTTTCTGTTGCCTCAATCTGACACCAAATGTGACATCAATTTTTATACTTGCAACCGAATCCATTCCAGCTAGTTTAAGAATAAATTTGGTGAAGGATATTCCACAAATCTCTGATATGGTCAGAGAATTGGGCTCACCAGCTGGTCTAGTGAACACAGTACTGCTATTCATGGATAATGCAACTCACACCAATGAAGCAAAAAGCTCTACAACTTCTGTCTTCAAAAAGCCTCCACTGTCCTATCACCAAAAAGTGGAGACTTTTTAGTACCTTCTTTCTCACACTAATTTATTAATTAAAATATCACTGGCTCAAGTGCTTAGAAATAGATCACCATAAGTCTAGTCAGCTGATCTTTGACAAAGTAGCACAGGTAATACAATGGAGCAAAGATAGATTTTTCAACAACTGATGGTGGACCAACTACATACCCATACACAAAAATATTAATCTAGATAAAGTCCTTACTCTTCAGGAAAATTAATTCAAAATGGATCACACCCTAAATTTAAAACACCAAACTATGAAATTTCTAGAAGATCACAGAAGAGAAAACCTAGCTGACTCTGGGTATGGCAATAACTTTTTATATATAACACCAAAAGCACAATCCGTGAAAGAAATAATTGATAAGCTGAACTTTATTAAAACTAAAAACTGCTCTGCAAGAGATGGTGAATAAGGAAAATAAAGCAAAATAAGATTCTTAAAAAGAAGAAATCTTTACTAGATAACATATCTAAAAGCATTACACAGAAGAACATATTACTAGGTAAGATGACTTATTCTAAAACCATAACAATGAAAACATTCTTGTATTGGTTCAAGGTTGGATAAATAAATTAATAGACTGAAATAAATAGTCCAGTAACAGACCTATGTGTATATAGAGATAGTTTACTTTTAAGAAAGTAGCACCAGAAAAGAGTGAGATACATTGCATATTATTATGGAAGAAAAATAAAGAATATTGACCTCAACCACATTACATATATATAGAAATCAATTTTATCTTCATTAAAGAAATATATGTAAAAAATAAAGCAATACATCTTATAGAATATAATATAAAAGAATATGTTAAGGATATTGGAATGGATGATAATTTTTTAACAAGACACAAAACACACTACTAGGAAAAAAACCAAACACTGATAATTTGAAATACATCAAAATTTTAAATCTTTCTTCCCCCCCTAACAAAATTCAACTATGAGAGAATGAAAAGACAGACTGAAGGATTGGAGAAAATATTTGCAACACATCAAAGCCACAAAGTCCTGTATTCAGAATTTATAAAAGAACTTCTGTAACTTGAGAAAGCCAAATAGGAAAAAAGGGCAAAACCTGAAAAGCATTTTACAAAATTGGTTATCTAAATGGCCAAGCATAGCACAATGTGTTCAATATCCTAGTAATCAGCAATTTGTAAATTAAAACCACATCCGTTCGATACCATTATAGATCTACTAGCAAGTGTTGGCAAGGATGTAGAGAAACTGGAGTTCTCATAAAATTGTCTATATCATTGTAAATTAACACACCAATTTAAAACTTTTTGGCATTGTCTACTAAATTGGAACCTAGGCATATCCTGCGATTCAGCAATTTCACTCTTAGCTGTGCATTGATAGAGTTCATGAACATTGATAGAGTTCATGAATTCTCATGTATGAGAATTTTAGCAGCACTAATCATAATATCCAAAAATTTAAAACCACTCAAATGTTTAGTAGTAATATAATGGATATATAAGTTTTGGTATATTCATGAAATGGAGTGACAAATAGCAATGGGAATGAAGGTGTGTAAATAAAATGTTATCTCACATATACATTGTTGACAAAAAATATTAAAATGGCCAGCCACAAAGACTACTTATTTTATATTCCTTTTATAAAAAGAAGATAGAAAGAAGGGAAGAAAGAAAGAAAGAAAGAAAGAAAGAAAGAAAGAAGAAAGAGAAAAAGAAAGAAAGAAAGAAAGAAAGAAAGAAAGAAAGAAAGAAAGAAAGAAAGAAAGAGGAGAAAGAGGAGAAAGAGGAGAAAGAGGAGAAAGAGAAAGAAAGAAAATATATGTGAGTGGCGTCTGGGTGGCTCAGAAGGTTAAGCATCTGCCTTTCGCTCAGGTTGTGATCCCAGGGTCCTGGGATCAAGCTTGGAGTCCAGCTCCCTGCTCAGTGGAAGCCTACTTTTCCCCATCCCTTTGCCCTCACCCCCACTTGTGGTCTTGGTCTTGTTATACTATGCTCTCTCTATTATATAAATGTTTGAAAAAAAATATAGGGGCACCTGGGTGGCTTAGTCAGTTAAGCCTCTGCCTTTGGCTCAGGTCATGATCCCAGAGTCCTGGGATCACATCAGGCTCCTTGCTTAGCAGAGAGTCTGCTTCTCCGTTTCCCTGCCGCTCCCCCTGCTTGTACTCTCTCTCTCTCTCTGTGAAATAAATAAATAAAATCTTAAAAAAAAAAGCAAACATATGTGAAAAAAATTAAGCTAGTAGCTACCTTTGTGTAGAAGTGTTGATTAGGAAGGGTAATGAGGAAAAAATTTTACTGATAATTGTCTGATAATGGTATTTTTTTCCCTGGACCTGAGGGGGTAGTTTCTTGAGTGTGCTTACTTTGAAAATATTTTCTGAGCTGTGTTATTATGAGTTATACATTTATTGTATTAATTATTCAACAAAATAGTTTTTTAAGGATAGGAAATTTATGGTACTTAATAAAGTATAGGTATGAAAAAAGATAGTAAAGGCATATGTTTCTAAGCTTTGGTATAACTGGAATCAATTTCAAGAGGCAAATGTTATTTGAGGCTTAAAAAATGGGTGATAATTTACCAGGTGAACTTGCTGGAAGAACTTTTTAGGACAAAGTTAGTATTCACTTCATATTCATGTTGTATAATATATAAGGGTCCTTTTTTTCCCTCAAAACCAACTTTTATTCAAAACCATGTTTTATATAATCTAATCAGACCAAATAAACTCTATTTAATCAGTCATATATTCTCAATTACTAGAGTGAAATTTGTAGAAATCTTTCTATTTTTAGGCTTGAAACAGATTTCATTGGTTAGGTATTTTGTAAATGTCACATAATAAAATTGTAATAACTGGTATTTTAAAATAAAATTAATAAATGAATTATTCTTTAAAATCTGCCAATAATGTAGATTATATTTTTAAGATTTTAAAGAAGAGTATTCTCATCTCGTATGTTTATGAGAGAGTAATGATGATGATACCCATCTTCCTGACTCAAATTGCCAATTCCTCTGTTGATTATCATTCACAATCCTCTCATTTCCTTCAAAAATTAAGAAATTATAAAAATAACTTTTAGAATGTGGGTTGACCATGTAGAATTTCTTCAAAATGGGTGCCTATAAATAATGACCTTCATAGAAAAGTATTCCAGGGGCTCCTGGGTGGCTCACTTGGTTAAGCGTCTGCCTTCAGCTCAGGTCATGATCTCAGGGTCCTGGGATTGAGCCCATGTTGGGCTCTCTGCTCAGCAGGGAGTCTGCTTCTCCCTCTCACTCTCTCTGTGTGCTCTCTCCATCTCTCTAATAAATAAAATCTTAAAAAAAAAAAAAGAAAAGAAAAAAGAAAGAAAAGTATTCCAGAGAGTATACTCATTGAATTTCAGAAATTAAATAAAATTTTCTGAAGAAACAGTTCTTTTGAAGTCTGAGTTTTAAATAAAATTAGGTATTTATATTGAATTTATGATAGATTTCCATTAAGCAGGTTGTACTCTCTAACAAGAACAGTATCTTTGAAGTCATGATATGTTCAGAACTAGAGTCTTATTTACAAAGAATATGTTTTGCCACAGAAAGGATTATAGCCGTATGTTACTTAACTGAGGAATATGTGAAGATTATGATTTATGTTTAGTATTATATTTGGTGAATCCAAGGAATGTTTTTAGGTTTTTTGGAGTTGTTTTCAAAGATATGTATTGGGGTGCCTGGCTGGCTCAGGCAGTTAAGCATCTGACTCTTGATTTTGGCTCAGGTCATGATCTCAGGGTCCTGGTACTGAGCCCCATGCTGGGCTCCACACTCAGCAGGACATCTGTTTGAGGATTCTCTCTCTCTGTCTGCCTCTGCAACCCCCATCCCCGCTTACACATGCTGTCTCTCTCTCTCTCTAAAATAAATAAATCTTAAAAAAAATGTATTTCCAGAAAAGTTTTATCTGTGATGGAAAGTATCTGATTTTTTTTTCTCGATCACAATAAAAGCAGACCACTAAAATATCAGTGCCAAAGTAAAGGCCCTGTTTTCATGACTTTCATTATTAACTCAATTATTATGACATTATCATATTTACATGACTACTAACTACAAAATGTTGATATGCTAATAAAAAGATGAACATGAAAATTAAAAGATGATAAAACATAATTTGTGTTGATTTTCTTATATTGAGTAACTGAGCTTTAGTAAATACTATTTTTTGCTTTTAATTATATCTTAACAAGTAGTGATTATGATGTGTAACTCCTTTTGGAAAATAAATGACTTAAATTGACCTACTTTAATTTTATTCATTATCTCTAACTGTTATTAAAACCTGTATTTGACATATGTGAATATTATTTGATCTTTTCAAACCACATTCATTCTCATTAAGAAAGCCCCAAGACATTTTCTTTCAGAATATTTTTCAAATATTCTGAGATTTTACTAGTTATGTGAAATGTGACAGCACTTTCAAGTTCTTTATTATGGTTTCCTTCTATAGCAAGAACCAATTATTCCACACATATTAGTGCCTGGTTTTAAACTCAATAGTTAAGCAATTAGTATCTGTATCTATAAATTAATACATTTATATTCCTAATGTAGTTTTAATCATACAAAATGAATAGAAACTGTCTTTTGGGTGCATTCGTGTTAAAGGTAAAGACTGTTTATTTGATGTTAAAGCTCAATTAAACTACAGTTTGGGGAAAATGAAGGTAAGTTTTTGACACTCTTCTGGCTGGTTCTAATTTCTAGTTCTTCATGAAAGAGGACAACTAAAGAAACATTCACATTATCTTTCAAAGGAAAAATGTCTATTTTAGACAAATTGTACTTGTTTTCATATTTTTATAGCCAGTAATTGCTGACAAAGATGTTCACATAATGACACCTAATCCACTAAAATTATTTGAACTTTAGTATAAGCCCTTTAACTTTGAATTAAATAATACACTCTGCTGTGAAAAATGTTTTTTAGCACTGACAAATATATTTATATCTATTGGTATAGACAGATTCATACACTTCTGATTATGCTATGAATGATGTAAAAATTATCATTTTAAGATGAATCTCATATCTTTACAACATCAAGAAAGTACCTGTGCTATGCTTTGAGATATTTATACTAGTTGGAAAGTAATGCTATTACATTTTAAATCCATGAAACATTGTTGATTAAAATTAAAATTAATTTATTAATATTATTTTCTATCTCATTGGCTCATACGTGTAATACAACTGCATTTCATAAATCCAAATTTATTATTCCCATGTTTTATTTGTCCCATGACAAATTGGGTAGATCCACTTAAAAGTTTCACACTAAATGAAAGTAAAAATGCTGATAAAAGAAGCCTAACAGCCAGAGAAGATGGTTAGAGGCATTCTAGAGAGCATGCCACTGTCCACGCTTTCCCCAAAGTAATACTGTGCTCACAGGATAGGACATGATAGCTCAACTACAATGACCTGATGATGCTGTTCAGACCCACTGTGTGGGACAACACTTCCCTTTGGGGAGTAGCAAATTCATCCAGCCCATTCAACCTTCCAAGGGATATAAGTGAGTATGAAAATGCATAGATATATATACTAGGAAGACTGAGCCCACTGTGACACAGACCTGAAACAAAACTTCATTGGTAAAAACAAACCACCACCACCACCAAAACCTTCATCGATCACATAATGAAGTCTGTGTTCTGTTCACAGTCCAGGTCTGTGAAGTGGAGCTCATAAATTTATTTATGGTAACAATTGTAAATGGTCTGTCCCTCTCAAATGGGTGATCAAATATTACTTGATATTCCTTTTTAGCATTCCAAACTTAAATCTGTTGATACCTTCCTCTATAGTACTTAAAGGAATTTTGGACATTTCCACTTCATATAGTGTAGACTACTGTTGGGTCCATATTTTAGTCAGCTGATTAAGCGAACTGACAGAGACATTCTTAGCCCATCAAGCTAAAACACTGAATCCAGAATCTCTGTTTTAGGAGACTAATACCAATAAATTTAGTCTGATCCAACTTCATATATCCTTCTACCTTGATTCAACAATCATAAAATTCACTTCTGCACATATTCCCAAGTATTCTGACTGTATAAATTGGCTCAATCATGCAAATGTGTTGGTGTTTATCATACCTTGTCACAGGTTTCACTTTGAATTTCATTCTTTGGAGCCTGATGTGTCTTGATTCTAGGTATGGTTCTAAAATGGTGGTCAGTGAAGTATAGCACATGGAAGAAAACATGATTTTGTAAGTAAAGTTCTATTTGTACATGTTCACACCCAATTTATATATTATCTATGGTTCTTTGGTACTACCACAGCAGAGTTGAGTAGTTATGACAGAAATCACATGACCTACAAGCATAAAATATTTATTTTCTGCCCATTTAAGAATATGTAAAAAGCTTGGGGGTTGTCACTCTTGTACCTACAACAACAACAAAAATATGGGCAAACTGGAAATCAATGACTTTTATTGCACATACCAGAGAATAGCTGTCAGGGTAAAACATCACCATAAAATCAGGAAAGACAGGCACAGTCTGACAGACATAACTAGGATTTGCTTATATGGAGCAGAAACTACTAAGCCATTAACTAGTAGGAATACTTAAAGGGCAATTATGAATAATTGATGGAATCTGAGGGTAGACTAGTTTGAGAGTGAGAAAATCTTGACAAGAGAGGCACAATCTTTGGTGAGACCCACACTGTCTAGTGCTTTGCTTTCAGGAACCCCACCAGGTTCTCCTGGTGAAGATTATTCATAGTTCTGTCAGGGAAGAAGAGGAAATATTGTGAAATATGCTCAGAATATTTTTCATAACAAAGGTTTAATTTCCAGGAGACACACATTGCCAGATCCTCATCCCAGCTGGGAGTGAGGCATTACATCTATACCAGCCATTTTCAGCTTTCTTGTCTCACCAAAAGTATATGTTGGAGGGCAGGGGATGGGGGCAGGTGGCATAGTCAACGGAAGTTAGGGCTTCAAAAAATACATTTGGAAGAATGCAGCCAGTGAAGGCAGTATTAGCAGAGGAGAAAAAATAATGCTAGAGAAACATGAGGCATAGTATTACTAAACAATGAGTTTTAATTATAAGACTATGGACTACTCTCCCCCTTCCCAGATCTTAATGAAACAAAACGAGGACTCCAGAATAATAATACTAGTGGATTACTGCTGGAAGACTTGCCAGACAGACTCTCTGAGGAGAATTTACAGAAGCCCAAACCAACAGAGGTGACAAAAACAACAACAAAAAAGAAGAGGATGTTTTAAGTTTTCAGCACATATAGTTATAGCAAATAAACACAATCAATGCCTATTTTAGCATAAATCCTCATATAATATACCATTTGCCTTAGTTTCTATTACTCAAAACATTTTTGGCTTTCAACAAAAATTACAAGCATGTTAAAAGGCAACAAAACCACAGTTTGCAAGAATAGCATAAGCTCTACAGCTAGACTTGGATATGACACGAATGTTGAAAGTATCATATAGGATATTAAAAATACATATAATTAAATGTTGAGAGATATAAGGGAAAACGTAGTAAACATGTAAAAGCAGATGTCTGATGTAAACAAAAAGATGAAACTCTAAGAAAGAAGCAAAAGGTAACATGAGAAATCAAAACACTGTAACTGAATTTAAGAATGTCTTTTCTAGATTCATTAGTACACTCGACAGGGACAAGGAATGAATCATGGAGTTTGAAGATATGTCAGTAGAAACACTCTAAACTGAAATACAAACAGAATAAAGAAAGGATAGTTAAAACAAACAAAAAACCCCAGAGCATCCAAGAATTGTGGGACCATTTTAAAAGGTGTAATATACACATAAGTAGAACACAGGAAGGAGGGAAGAAAGAGAAGCAAAATTTTTTTCAAGTAATAATGCCCAAGAATTTTGCAAAATTAATGATAGACATCAAACCACACATCCAAGAAGCTTAAAACGGACCAAGGAGAATAAATACCAAGAAATTACACCTAAATATATCATATTTAAAGTACAAAAGGCCAGGGGCGCCTGGGTGGCACAGCGGTTAGGCGTCTGCCTTCGGCTCAGGGCGTGATCCCGGAGTTCTGGGATCGAGCCCCACATCAGGCTCCTCCACTAGGAGCCTGCTTCTTCCTCTCCTACTCCCCCTGCTTGTGTTCCCTCTCTCACTGGTTGTCTCTCTCTCTGTCAAATAAATAAATAAAATCTTAAAAAAAAAATAAAGTACAAAAGGCCAGAGTCACAGAAAAATCTCGTAAGAAGTCAGAAGAGAAACAAAACACATTACGTATGCAGAAAACTACAAAACATTTGCCAAAAACCCCCCAAAACAAAATAAACAAAAACAAAATCTAAATATATAGAAATATAGAAATATTTTTATGTTCATGAATCAGAACACTCAATATTGTTAAGGTGTTGATTCTTAACAACTTAATCTGTTACAAATCCAAGGCAATCCCAATCAACTTCGTAGCAAGCAATTTAGTGCATATTGACAAGCTGATTCTAAAGTTAATATAGAAAGGCAATAGATACAAAATAGACAACACAATACTGAATAAGAAAAAAAGTTGAAAGATGACACTATCCAACTTCAGGACTTACTATAAAGCTACAGTAATCAAGACAGCATGGCAACTGTGAAATAGACTCATAGATCAAGAAAATGCTGATTCTGCAGAGACTCACACTTACATAGTCACCTGATTATTGACTAGAGAGCAAAAAAAAAAAAATCAATGGAGAATGGACAGTAATTTCAACAAATGGGGCTGAATTATTTGGTCATTAATATCCAACAACAACAACAAAAAGAATATAGACACAGACACATTTTCACCAAAAAATTAACTCAAAGTTGATCACTCACCTAAATGTAAAATGTGAAAACTTCTAGAAAAAAAATACAGAAAAAAATTAATTCACAATGATTAGTAATGTTAAAGGGACGGAGGAGACAAGTAAAAGAGTTCCCAATGGCCAAAATCAGAATGACTTGAACAAAATATATATAAGATGGTATAGAATTTTAACCAAAACTAAATTTTAATAAATAAATGTATTAAATAAATAATAAATAGCAAGATGTCATGTTGATAAGATTTGATGAGAATCACTCCTTCCCTCTGGGTGGCCTTCCTAACCAAAATTCTTAACCCCAGTCTAATCATGAGAAAATATAAGAGAAGCATGAAGAGGAGATGGGGCTAGGTCCTGAAGAGGATCAGAAGTGCTTTTTGAGGCAACTAGTTCATGAGAAATCATTGTAGTTTCTTTAGGGAAGGAAGAAGTAAACTCCTTAGGTAGGGATGAGATGACTACTTCTAGCAAAGACTTGGTGAAATTCAAGTGTTTAAGGTTCCCAGCTTCATCAGAATCCACCTTTATGTTCTCATCCCACTTCCCTGGATCCCATAGGTCCTTCCATGTGCCATTTTCTTTGACCAACTTCACTTCAGGATACTTTAACCAATGAAGCCATTCACCACAGCCCAGGGGTATATTCACACCTATGGTTACCTCTGCCTCCAAATGAAGTAAATAACCAAAGGTACTACCCATACCTCCATCTACTGTGTGAATTTCCATTCATAACTGGCCTTCATAACACTCTTGAGAGAAGCTATATGTTGCAGTGGTCCATTCTGTTATTCTTGGGGCATACTTATTTCTCCTTCTGGCACATCTTTACTAGGGCATATAAGATATGTCCTGTTCACCAGATACAATTAGCGTTATGCAATTAATATAGAGGATAAGCATGATGTTCCGTGGAATTTTAGATAATCAATGGTCCCTGTGGACCATAGTTTGACAGAGAGCAAGAAAATTAATACAGTCTCAGGGATAAGACAATACATGTGTACTGCTATTTGTGGCATGTAAAAGTGTAATGTATTTTATCATCCCAGTTGACAAAGATTTTAAATAATAAGTCTGCTTCACCATTGCTTGACTATGAAGGATCAATCCCAAGGAATCAGGAAAATGGAGAAAGGGGAATGATTTGAAAAGGAAAGTTGGCCAGCACAAGGGAGTCAGTCAGTCATGTCTTCTATGGCTTTGTGACAAGCTGATTTCGGTCTCACAGGATATATTTAAAGAGATGACAACTGCGTTGCATTTCTAAAATTAAATAAACTTGGAGAAGAGAACAATTTATCTACTTGTTTTTGTTTGGTCAAAGTTTGTCTCTGAAGAACCCACAATCCTGCAGTTCTGAGTTGTACATGTGTGTCTCAAATGGCTCCTATAGTGTCTTGTACCTCAGTGGCAATAGGAAAGACCCAGGGAAGGAGGCAAAAGTTTATGTTGATCAGAGGTGAGGCAAGATATTGTCAGCACCACAAGGGTATAAGAGCAGCTGCCGTTGGCTCTTTGCAGTGACAGCATTAGCAACAATTACTTCCTCTGTAACTGCAGGGACAGCTAAGGCTATTCTGGTCAGAGATCAAGACAAGTATGCTTCTCTGTTGTTGTCCATGAACTGAATCTGGTAACTGAAAAGTTTGGCATCCTACTTATAGGATGAAAAAAACCATTCTCCCATTTGTCCTCATAGTTTTGTTGTTCTTGTTTTGGCTTAATTGTGTAAATTAGTTTTCAATTCTCACATCAGAAAACTAAGTCTTCTCAACTTGCAAACCAAGTCCAATTAAACACCAAGTTCCACTGTTTCTTAATGATTTCTGAAACAAATCCATTTTCTTTACCTTCCCTGTCACTGCTTTACCTGCTAGCAGTCATCAGCAAGAGCCTCCTGATTCATCTATCCACTTCCACATCCACAAGTTTTTAGAATGATAGTACATTTTAGAATGATTGATTGATTGAAGGGAGACAATCACAAGACTATGCTTATGGTTTCAAACCTCTAGACCTCATAAGTGATTTTCAGCTTATATATGTAAAATTGTTTTATTTCTGAAGATATTAGTTTATGAGATGGTAAAGATAAATAGGAAGCACATATTTAGGAGGCCAATGTATGTAAAACATTTCTAAAATGTTAAACAGTTGATTTTCATTACCAGCCAAGACACAAATCAGCTCATAGTTTTTGCTTCTCTAAAGGAATAGCTCAGATTTTTTCCCTTTAATATATAAAGAGCTTGGGGCATGTGGGTGGCTCAGTTGGTTAAGCGTCTGACTCTTGGTTTCAGCTCAGGTCATAATCACATGTTGGTGAGATCAAGTCCCACATCAGGCTCCACACTCAGTGGGGAGTCTCCTTGAAGATTCTCTCCCTCTGCCCCTCTCTCCCTCTCTCAAATAAATAAATAAATCTTTTTTTTAAAAAAAATAAAGAGCTTGATTTTGGCAATGTTCTTTGAAATAGTGTCTAACCCTAACTCTCCAATCTTTTTGCTCAGTTATGAATGTAATAGGACATATAAAATATAGCACTAGCAATAGATGACAGTAAAAAAGGAAAAAAGGTGGGAAAGATGAGTGACAAAACAAGAGCAATGACAATGAAGAAACAACACTAAACATCATTTTGAAACAAAGTCTAACCCCAAGCCAAATAGTAATGACAATGAAGAAACAACATTAAACATCATCTTGAAACAAAGTCTAACCCCAAGCCAAGGGTAGTCTGTCTTATAGACAGACAAAAGATCACAAAAGGAATTTGGTGCGTGTACATCCAATACCTAAACATATTTTTTATTAAAGTGGTAACTATTCCCAAGTGTATGATAAATATTTATCTTAAAAATAAACATTAACCGGGGCGCCTGGGTGGCACAGAGGTTAAGCGTCTGCCTTCGGCTCAGGGCGTGATCCCAGCGTTATGGGATCGAGCCCCACATCAGGCTCCTCCGCTATGAGCCTGCTTCTTCCTCTCCCACTCCCCCTGCTTGTGTTCCCTCTCTCGCTGGCTGTCTCTATCTCTGTCGAATAAATAAATAAAATCTTAAAAAAAAAATAAACATTAACCATCAAAAAGAAGGAAATGTATTTTATACAAACAATGTGAAGTAGAAAAGATACTTTTAGCTAGAATTTAATGAAGCACTAACCTAGCAAGCATAAAGTACAATTCAAGCCAAATTCAAAAACCACAGAGCTATAAATTCAGTCACTGGGGGATTCATGTGGCATGCTTGTGAACCTCTAAATAGAAATCCTTTAGTATTCCATTAAGGGCTGCTATAAAATTCATATAGTTGTTCCTCAGATGAAGCAAAACTTTTTTTCCCTTTTAAGTCTTCACTTTGCTTTTTCCGTTTTATGTTCATTTTATTTTATTTTTTATTTTATTTTATTTATTTATTTATTTATTTATTTATTTATTTATTTATTTATTTATTATTTTTAAGATTTTATTTATTTATTTGACAGAGATAGAGAAGCCAGCGAGAGAGGGAACACAAGCAGGGGAGTGGAGAGGAAGAAGCAGGCTCATAGCGAGGAGCCTGACGTGGGGCTCGATCCCGTAACGCTGGTATCACGCCCTGAGCCGGAGGCAGACGCTTAACCGCTGTGCCACCCAGGCGCCCCGATTTATTTTATTTTTTAAAGATTTTATTTTATTTATTCGACAGAGATAGAGACAGCCAGCAAGAGAGGGAACATAAGCAGGGGGAGTGGGAGAGGAAGAAGCAGGCTCATAGCGGAGGAGCCTGATGTGGGGCTCGATTCCATAATGCCGGGATCACGCCCTGAGCCGAAGGCAGATGCCTAACCGCTGTGCCACCCAGGCGCCCCCCGTTTGATGTTCATTAAAAAAAAAATTCTTTATTTTCTGATGAGAATTCACTGAGAATTTTATATAGTTGATTATTTTCATGATTTTCTGATATATCATTTTTCTTCTAAATAATCTCTCACTATTTAGTTATTAGCAATGATACGTTTACATTTTATACATCTCAAGGTTTTTTTTTTTTTTTTTTTTTTCTTTTCAGATTTTTTTCTGTAGCCCCTAAACTCCAAATAAATAGCCTGCTATTTTGGTACATGAAAGGAAAAATAAACTCACGGTATTTTGTAGTATTTTGAAAATTTTCATAAGACACATTAAAGTTCTCATTTGCATAGAAAAAAATTTTCCTTTCAGCTAGCAAAAATAAGCTTCTGCATTTTCTGCTATATTGTACAATATTATTTAATATATAATTCTTTAGAACTAATATGTATTTACTGAATTTATCAATGCAAGAGTTAAAATATGTGTGTTAAGGTGTGTTAGGGAAAGAAGAACACAAGATAGACAGGCCGCTTTCCCCCCACTGAACTCATGCCAAATAAAGCTACCTATTATAACACTGTAGAGAAATAAAAATCTGAAGAACATCACATTTTTTTCCTTCTGCTTCCTCACCTTATTGGTACTATTCTCCGGCATGGTTCTTGTTAAACTACCCCTTATCTAGTATCACAAAACCCTCAAACATAAAAATAATGATGAGAACAATGCGAAGTACTGATTCTGACATCTGTCCAATAGAAGTACCATACATTTTGAAAACCTAGTAGATAGCCACTAGAATTAAGTTTTTATACACAATGAGTGGTTATTATTATTTTTGGCCCCTTTCTAGCTGTTAGCTTTAATCTATTTTTATCTAAGTTACTTTGGCCTGGCCCACAAATAAAAAGTTGTATAAAATAATAAAAGATAAATGATTTTCAACTCCTCAAATAATCAGTAAGCAGACTGCAATTGTCTAAAAATAAAATATGATTTTATACCTCCAGTGCACATGTCATCTACCTGAAGAGTTGTCAGTTGACAACTTAGAACATGCATTTTGTGTTTCATTATTTAAATGTGAAGTTTTTGACTTCTACTTGTACTTTTTGACACAAATTGCACTAAATGCCTTGCCTTGTAACCATATAACATTCTTCTAGATTTTTTTTCACTTAAAAGTAACTGATTAGCCAAAACAAAACAAAATAAAAACCCGATTATTATATAATCTTATAAAATGTGGTCATTTTAGCATACATTTAATTTAACTTTCCATCCCAATGTTTGCACTTTATTAAATTTTATTATAAAAATTCTACAATCCAATAAATCAAAACTATTCACAAGTATTCAGAAGTATCTCACAGTTCCATCTTTATATTTGTGATAGCAGTATGGGAAAGAGAGCCTCCCCATGTAACAGACAACGGATCCACAAAGAGATTCAGTCACTCAGGTTCAAACATATATTTTGCCCATGTTGATAACGTAATGCGTCATGTCTTAATGAAATTTCTGACTAATCCTGTTTTGTTATTTTAAGATAATTGTGGATCTCTAAGCACTTGCAAGAAATAATACAGAGCAATGCCGTGTACCCTTTTCCCCTTTTCCCCCTAATGGTAATGTCTTGCAAATCTATGGTACAATAAGATCACAACTGGTATATTCACATTGATATATATAGTCAAGATACAGAACACTTACATCAGTACAAGATTCCCTTATGTTGCCCTTTTATAGCCATACTCATTTCCCTCACACCTCAACCCCTCCTTAACCTCTGACAACTACCATTCTGTTCTCAATTTCTATAATTTTACCACTTCAAAAATGTTATATAACTGAAACCAAACAATATGCAACTTTTGGGATTTTTTTTTCACTCAACATTATTCTCTGGCAGTTCATACAGATTGTTATGTGTATTTGTTCCTTTTTGATGAATGATATTCTTTGGTATAAATGCTCCAAAGTTTAACTACTCATCTGTTAAGGACATTTGAATTGTTTTCAGTTTGGGCTAGTATGAATAAAGCTGTTAAAACATTTCATGTACAGATTTCTGTGTAAATAGGTCTTCTTGATAAATCTTGGAAGTGCATTGCTGGACTGCATAGTATTTATATATGTAGTTTATTAAAAAGTTACCAAACTGTTTTTTCAGAGTGTCTGTATCATTTTATACTCCAATCAGCAAAATATAAGTGATCGAGTTCCTCTCTATCCTCACCAGCATCTGGCATTGTCACTATTTTTTTTTTTTTATTTTAGCCACTTTAAAAGATATGCAGCGATATCTCATTATGATTTTAATTTGCATTTACCTAATAGCTAATATGCTGAATATTTTTTCATGTGTTCACTTGCTATTCTTATATCCTCTATAGTGGTATGTTTCTTCATGTCTTTGGTCAATTTACTAAATAGATTTTTAGGATATCTGTTTAATTTTGAGAGCTCTCTGTATATTATAAACACTAATCATTTGTCAAATATATGGTTTGCAACTTTTTCTCCTACTCTGTAACTTGTATTTTCCTATCCTTAATAGGATCTTTTGCAAAATGAAAGTTTTTTAATTTTGATGAAGTCCAATTTACCTGTTTTCTTGTTTGTGAAACACGATTTTGGTGTTAAGTCTAAAAATTATTTGTCTGAATATTTTCTCCTATGTTTATTTCTAACAGTTTTATAGCTTTACAATTTCCATTTAAGTCTCTGATTCACTTAGAGTTAATTTTTCTATAAAGCATAAGGTTTACCATTTTCAAGACTTTTGTACATCATTTCATCTATCTATATCACTCCCTTGACTTTTTTCCTAATTTCTACTTGTCTTTCTGGAATCAGTTTTGGCAGCCATTTCTCCAGAAAGCTTTCAGTGAATCTCTAAATCAGGATTAGATACTACTTATATGTGATTTATATCTTCCATTATTCATCCCATCATAGCTTATATTATGCAATATTAAATTATTATCCAGTTAACATGTCTTTATTGTGTTGTAAGATCTTTGAGGAAAGGGAAAATCTCTGCCTTGTTCATTTATCCCCAGTGCTTAACACACATTACTACTCAGTAAATATTTATTGAATGAATTGGTGAATAAAGGGTCCTGCTCCTTACACAAATCAAAGAATGCAAATAGATATGTGTGGTTGCCGGCTAGTCCCAACCTTCATCAGATAAACCCCAAATCTTACTCAATCTTCACTATTACAATCATTTCAAATACTTCAAATACTGCAAAGGATATGCACAGATAATCTAGAGCCATCAATAATAGTACAATATATTTTCAGCATCTTACCACCAAATTACATTCTAAGCTATTTCTAGGTTACTGTATTGCCTTTGCTTAACTTTACTGAGGTAGCAGCAGAAGTGGAAAATACATTTTATAGACACTGTACTACTTCACTCTTCTTATCTTTTGTATTTCCTTCAAAATAAAAGATCTTTGGTAATAAAATCAAAGCCATTTTGACATTTTGATTGCAACTCTCTCGAATCTATCTCTTTTAAAGGAGTTTAGGAAAATTTAGCTCCACTGTTGACTAGTTTCAAATGAAATACTTATATCCATCAGGAATTCATAATTTTTCTACTTAATGGTCATCCAGATAAATAGTAGAGTCTAGAGTTTGCAATTACCTTTAACTGATTAATCTTTATTTTCCACATTTTACCATTAAGTTAGTGCATAAATCAGGGTGGATTACCCAGGAAATCCTACTCAACAAGCTTAAGCAAAAAGGAAATTTATTTAACATAGGTGGAAGCTCAAGGGATGCCAATAATTTTATGAAATGGTGATCCAGGAATGCAAGTAGTAACATTGGTCATTCTCTCTGTCTCTGTCTGTCTCTGTCTGTCTGTTTCTCTCTCTGGAGATTGCTTGCCCAAGTTCACTTTCACTTTTTAAACTGCCTTTCTCTATTTAACTTTGCTTTTGGACACATTCTGACTATAAGACACTAAGATGGATCTCAGAAATTATAGGCTACATAGTTCGTATATTCCAGAGATGGATGCCTTTCTTTAAATACCTTTATGGCAAATTGCATAAAAGATTTGTTTGGTAATGTTAGCTGTCTCATGATCAGGCAATGTGGAGTCTCACGCTTTTCTCAGTGATCTAACTGGTATTATACTAGGTAGATATTGTAATCATTTCACTAGACCTACATAATTCAAAGAGGACAAATTTCCCAACAGGAAAAGAGGTACTAGGACACAGGAAGTAAGTAAGCCTAATGCATAATTTTCTCTCACCAAACTCATATCTCAGTAAATTTGATCACTATCTAAAAAAGGTATCCATTCTACTTCTTAAATCAATATATATGTCTAAACCCTTAAATTAAAAAAATCATCAGCTGAAACACATTTGAGCAGACACATATAAAGACTGACATTAAAGAAAATTTTGAGATTTGCATGTATATCCAATTCAATTCAAACAATTCATTATCTTTAAATAGCGTATTGTTATTATCATGAGTTTAGTACTTAAGTAATAACAATTATTGATAGAACACAATAAAGTGAAATTAGGCTCTAGTTTTCAAGATGCTCAATTATGTCATATTTTTAGAATGTAAATAAAATAAATAGACCTATCATTCTAATTTATTCCATTGTTCATTTAATTAAAAGGAAGACTGTAATCTCAACATTGCACATGGAATTGGAAATATAGTCTCCTTTCTGTATTAATAATCACTGCCTACATAGAATTCCCATTTCTAACACCTCAGATATTGATTAATTTATATATATATATATAGATTAATTTATATATATGTGTGTGTGTATATATATATATATATATATACTAGCAAACTGCAAAAGAGGCAAGTAAAACACATGCCAAATTAAACTATTCCAATAATTCAGAAAGACAAACTAAAGGTATTTAATATTCTCAAAATGTTTTTGAATCTAGTCAACATATTTTTTCTATGCTATAACACAGAAAATGGATAGGGTTGTCTTTCAATTCACTCCCCCCATTAAATCAATCAGTTGGACAACACAATATCATTAATAGTGAGACCCCAAATCTAAGCTACAAACCTAAGAAAAGCCTCAGGTGCTGACAGATTTCCCATCAATTCTTATAAAACCTGATTGTGGCAATTATCTCTAACATCAGAGAGTCTTTTCAGAATTTTTTAAGACCAGAATTATGTCTCAAGACATGAAAACTCCCTTGATCCCATAATCCTTAAAAAGATGACAAGGTAAGGAACAATTGGAGGATTTTCATCCTCTTTTACTCTCCTGAATAGAGAGTACAAGATTGTTTCCAAGGTTTTAGCTACGCACCTCAATGATATCATTCCTGCCCTCATACACTAAGATTAGGAAGGATTCATCCTGGGTAACTCTAAGAACATAATACCTGAAAAATATTTCCACTTAATCCATCAGTCACATCTCCCAAAAATCATAATACCGATGAATCAGTAACTGTTTTTAAAAGGAAATGAATAAACTTAATAAAAAGCCATTGGGTGATCTTGTTCACCCCATTAGGTTGATCTGCTCATAGAAAAGATTTAAATCTCTAATTTGCTCATTATGCTTCAATGCTCATCTTACTTCCAGCCAAATTACCACAGTTCTCCTGCCATCTGGTCATCATTCAACTGTTGTTTTTCTGGTGTCAGGGAAATTTTAAACACACAGAGAAAAGGCCCTAAGGGATTCTGGAATGGTTAGTGTTCATGCTAAACTCAGATTTCTTAGCTTAAAAAGAAAAAAAAAAAAAAGGTAGAGTGTGATTTGGAATGCTGACCCCTACAATCCTTTTTATCATGAAGATCTATGATCTTATAATTTTAGCCTGCAGTTTGGATCAGGACTATTTAAACACTAATAGCTGTATCATGAATGGAATTTATTGATTACAACCACCAATCGAATACCCAGTATTCACTCATTTAATCATTCCTTTACTTAATAAACGATTACAGACTGCTTACCATGACACAGAGTAAGGCATTAGAGATATAAAGTTGAATGAAACACAGTTCTGTTTCTGAACTAGTGAGGAAGATAAGTACAGATTTAAATCATTACAACTACATTACAGGAGGTGACAATTAAAGCCATTATTTCATTAGAAGGATATTCTTCATATCTGTTTCCTCTAAAAATGAGTTCCCATGACTCCAGTCATCCAACTGTTCAATTAATGTGGAATCAAAAATATAGAAACACTCGGTGAGATAAATTCACTTAAAAACTCTCTTATCTACAACCAATTCAACTGATACAGTTGACATGTTTGTAGCCTAAAAATAGACTCTGTTGTCTCAACATGTTTTTGGTTTATATAGAGAGGACACCTCTCTTTGAGCTGATCTACTTACATATCTCTAACAGTGACTTACTGCTATAGATTACAAAACTTTTTATTTACTGAGAAAATGTGTGTTAATTGGGTTTTGTAACCATTTATTTCCTCCCCCATGCCTCCTTTAATACAATAAACTTTAATCAAGAAACTTAGGGAAGGTAAGATTCTATGAAAGGCAAAAAAACTAGACAAAATATTCAAGGAACTTTCGGTCTGAGCTGGAAGGATGTAGAGATCATTATGGAGATGCTACTGGAAAAAAAGTTAGCTGACTGATGAACCTAGGGAAGACAAACATGGTTAGTCCCGATCAGTGGTCAATGTTAGGGAAGGTATTTGGCCAAATAGTACAGTATGGATGGAAGATTTGATTCAACCGGTTTTTCCTGTTGTGGCTGACCAGCATAAGTCTTACTGCTCAGGATTTGGTATATAACCGGTGCCTATTTAAGAAGAAATTGTGGTTTCCAAAATCTATAGCCTGCACCCAAATGGCCTAGTAAACAGTCCTATATTTACTGTCTAGCTGTTTTTCTTCTAAAATATTCTTTGCCTAAAAGTAATTATTTCTATAAGATATTCTTTTTCTAATATTTTTCTATTATTCCTCTCTATCCCTATCAACTTCTTAGCTCACAATTCTAGGCCCTGTATAATCTGTTTTCATCTTTTCTGTCCATCCATTTCTCCTCTTTTTACTGTTAACACTCACTATAACCTTATCAAACTATTATGATTCTCTAATTCAAATATTATTTAATTTTTTATAAACACTAGTTTTCTGCCAGAAACTTCCTCTCATGACATTTTTGTCCATATATTTCCTTCACACTGAAGATAATGTGTTACACCACATAAGAAGTCTTTAACACATTTTCTGCTCCTAAAGAAAAATTTCCGCTCCCTTATAAATGACCCCACATGTATTTTTAGGGTCCTACTTGCTACTGTAGCAAACAAACCCTAAGATTTCCGTGGTATAATATAGTAAATGTTCTTTCTTATGTCATCTGTCAAATGCAGATGTTCTTGAACAGCTGGCAGTTTTCCCCCATTATGTAGCTCCTTTTTTTGTATAGCTTCATTATCCCATTTGGTCTCGTAGTTCTTTGCAACCAGGGAATGAGGAAAGAGAGTGCAGAATTTCAGCCATCTCTTAAAAGCCCTGAATCATAAGTGACACTATCAGTTTCTGTTTCAACCCTCAATTAGAACTAGTCATATAACCACACCTGGGTGCAAAGGAGATGGGGAGCTGCAGCTCCTGTCTGGGCACCCATCTTCTAGTGACAACTCCATACAACAGAAAAAGAAGATGAACATTCAGTGGGCAGCTAGCTGTCTCTACCACACCACTGTAATAATACTTCCCCCCTCGTAATGCTTGTAATATTAAACAATTAATAAATATTTTATTAACAATAAGTATTTTATTATTTATAACAACATATTAGTATATTACTATATTATATGTAGTATTATTTACTATATAATAATTGTTTCATTAATATTAATGATATTAATAGTTAACACCTTTTGATCATTTATTACAGAACAGAATTTATATCAAGCCTAATTGTTCCTCACTTGCATTTTATGGAGTAGGAATTTCATTAGCTTTATCTTATAGAAAAAGAAAATGATGCCTTAAGAGGCTCAAGTCACTTGCTAGAGGTCATACTTAGTAACCTGCATTTCTGACCTTTTAATATAAGTACTATGACTCAAGAATTCATAGTCTTATGTTTATCAATCTCTGTTGCCTCTCTTCCTTACTAGACTATAAATTCTTTGACAGTAGTTGTGATTAAATCGTCTTTGTTTCACAGCTTCCTGCTCTATGACTGCCCATAATAAGTTTTGAATTAATGAAGATGAGGGATAAAAAAGCCTATTTCAGTAAGAGTTAGGAATATGTAGAAAAGTTTGAAAAGACAGAAAAAGGCAGCCATGTATAGAGGCTTAGAGCAGAAACAGAAGACAGTTAAAATGGGGAGAATGACATTACAAAAGTTCAAGTGAGAGACAGCATATGCCATAATTGAAACTGTTGTATTAGAAACCAGGCAAGAAATGTACTCATTATTAAAAGAGATATTGTAAAATTTGGTGACCAATAAGATGTGGGAAGTGAGAAAATGAGAAGAATCAAAGACAGAAAAATTGAGTTGAGAGTACGATTAACCAAGACAGAAAAAAATGGGAAGGTAGAAAGTTTCTTTGAGTTAGAAAATGGTTTCAATTTGGGATATACTAAGACTTTTTCTGAGATATACCGATGTATACGTTCTATAGACATGGAGCTCAACAAATGAAGCCATTTACCTCTGAAGATTTAAAAGTAGATGACATAAGCCTAAAAATAACTCTGGGTAGTAGCAACATTTATAAATAAAGGATAAAAGACAAGTTAGTAAAAAAAAAAAAAAAAAGAAGACCAGCAAAAAAGGTAGGAAGAAAGTCACATGTGATTTTTTTTAAAATACACCTACAGTAGTTGAAGTTGCAACGAGAAATGAGAAAAAAAATTATGAAACTTATCCAAATTTCTCTAAGGATTTGAACACATATGGAAAGCTTTAGATAGTGTGGTAACTATAGACAGATATGTGAATGGAAGAGCAATAGTTTTAAAGCAGGAAATTTTGGAAATATTTTCAAAACAAAAGAAAAAAATGGAGTAGCTAGAAGGTACTGAGGAAGCGGGAAGGTATAAATGAAAAACAAACAAAACACTCAGAGGTGACTATAACAAGACCTAGACACAAGAGGCTCTTGTTTTTGTTTTTGTATTTTGTTTTGTTTTGTTTTGTTTGAGAGAGAGAGAGAGAGGAGAGCATGCACGAGGGTGGGGGAAGAGACAGAGGGAGAGGGAGAGAAAATTTTAAGCAGGCTCCAAGCTCAGCATGGAGCCTGACATGGGGCTCAATCTCTTAACCCCGAGATTGTGACTTGAGCAGAAATCAAGAGTCAGATGCTTAACAGACTGAGCTGTCCATGCACCCTGAGGCTCGATTTTCATTCCATTCTAATCTAGAAGGAAGGAGGTAGACCCAAGTCTTCATAGCTATATGCTTGGAAATGTAAAGGTTGGAGCACTATGAGAGTTAATTTCAGTATTATTCTCTTTTCTCTCTCAAGTAGTAATAGTATTCGCTAAGCAAGGTGGTGTGTCATAGGAGATTGGAAGCAAATTATGCAGATTAAGGAGAACAAAATAGACTTGAAGATTAGAAAGAAATAATAGTCACTACTCAATTTTTAGTTATCATTTGTCAGCACAATTTCCATAGCATCGGAATCTGTATCTCTTTGCTAGGGTTGTCAGAACAAAGTATCAGAAACCGGATGGTTTAAGCAACAGAAATTTATTGTCTCACAGTTTCGGAGGCTAAAAATCCAACCTCAAGGTGTTGGCTGAGTTGGTTCCGTAAAAGAGCTGTGAGGAAGGATCAATTCTATGCCTCTCCCCGAACTTCTGGTGGTTTGCAGGCAATCTTTGATGTCCCTTGACTTATAGAAGCATCACCCTGATATCTGGCTTCCTTGTCTTATGGTGGTGTCTCTGTGTGCCTGTCTGTGTCCAAATTTCCTTTTTTATAGGAACAACAGTCAGACTAGAGGCTTATCTTACCCCAGTATGACCTTTTCTCAACTAATTACACCTGCAGTGACCCTAGTGAGGGTTAAGGCTTTAACATGAATTTTGGAGGACACAATTCAATAACAGAACCACACCATGGTGTGTTGTGATGGCGACCATGGAGAAAAGCATTTTCTTGGTCTAAGATTAAAAAACTTGCTTTATATTAATTTTAACCACTTGAAATATGAAAATTTTATCAAAATACAACTTGACTACTCTCACATCAAGAATTCCCAACTGTCACAAGCAAAGACTATTTTTAATTTTCATGATACTCAATTTTTCTGTGCCAGCTCACATTCTACTTTTTGAAACCCTATTTCTTCCACTTACAGGATAATAATATAATTTTTCTCATTCTTCTCTCATTTCTTTTGCTCGGACCTCATTGGGGATTTTTTTTTCTTCTAAATTTTTGAAACATGCCCAAATAGTCTGCTGAAACCCACAGAATTATTATTATTTTTTTTAATTCTCTGGACTCCAACATCTTTATCTCTAGGCAAACTTCATTTCTAAGTTCCAAATTGTCATTCCTGATTTCTTATATTTAATATTTAGTATTTAAAACTGAACTCAGAATTATTTCCCCTGATGTCCTCTTCCCCCACACCCTTCAAAAACATTTACTTGACTGTATAATTTTCCTGTTGGTTTTAAAAATACTGCCATTTCCTAAGTCTCTCACATCTGAAACATTAGATATCTTTATTTCTCATTCTCCATAATCTAATTAGTTGTCAAACAAAGTAAGTCCTACCACCATTGTCTATATCATATTCCTACACTGTACTAGATGCCATTCTAATTGAGATCCATATTATTCATTATGCATGTTACTAAAACAACTTCTTATTGAATCTCCTTACTTTTTAATATTCACTGTTATTTCTTAAATTGAGACCAAATCCAAGCTCTTAAGGACAGATTAAATCATACTTTTGCTCATAAGTAGCCAATGACTTCACATTAGATTCTGAGTTAAGATTAGCTACATTATATTGCCTTTTATTATATATTGGCATTTATTTAATTTTTAGCACAATCCTATGAATTTGAATGTGTGTATTTACATTTTAAAGATGGTTAAAGAAGATAAGTAATTTCCCCAAGGTTCTACATTTATTTGTGCATTTAAAAATGTTTATGTAGCACTTACTTGGTGTTCGGTCTTGTGACTAGCACTGAGATTTCAATGATAAAAAGGGAAACATTTTCTTTATTTTCATGGAGCTTACATTTTGCTGGGGGAGACAGGAAAATTAGTGTGCCCAAATTAAGTAAAGTGATTACAAATTTGTGTAAGAACTATAAAGAAAGAAAAGTGACGAAACAAAGCATAGTGTTGGTAGCAATATGGAAAATGATACACTACAGAGAGTGGGCAGAAAATCACTCTGAACAGGCAATATCTAGTATAGAGCCAAAAAAGTGAAATGTGGCATGCCACAGGAACTTTAGAGAGAAAGAATATTCCATGCAAAGGAAGTATGTGCAAACTCTGCATGTACAAATGTCCTAGCATGGGACAGCATTTGATATTAGAGGAAATGAGAGAATGAAACGGCTGAAGCATAGTAAAAATAGATAACATTGGAGATAGTGATAGAGCCAAATTCTGTAGAGTTTTGTGGTCAATGACAATTTGTTAGGGTATAGCAGAAATTTAGAATCTATGCTAATTTTGTGACATGATGGAGTTGTTAGCTAATGCTACAGTCATAATGATATTGCAATATATTGGGGCGCCTGGGTGGCTCAGTCGTTAAGCGTCTGCCTTTGGCTCAGGGCGTGATCCAGGAGTTCTTGGATCGAGCCCCCACATCAGGCTCCTCTGCTGAGAGCCTGCTTCTTCCTCTCCCACTCCCCCTGCTTGTGTTCCTTCTCTCGCTGTCCGTCTCTCTCTGTCAAATAAATAAATAAAATCTTAAAAAAAAAAAGATATTGCAATATATAAATCCATCAAATCAACATGTATGCCTCAAACCGTATACAGCATTATATGTCAATTTTACCTATTTTTTAAAAGAATCTATGCTAAATGCAGAGATATCACTGAATGGTTTTGAGAGGGGGTCCGAAATGATCCATTAAATATATCAAGAATGTCACTTCTGTTGCTGTGTAGAAAATGGATTTGGAGATGGGAAAGAGTAAAAGTAGAATCTGCTTAATCTGTCTGCTTTTATGCCCTCTGCTGTATAGACTAGCCTTTGGGGAGACTACATTTTCTTGGATCTTTACCATCAGGGTTCTAATTTGATTATTTAATGAGATATACTTCTGTAAAATCTGGAAGACAAAAGGAAAAGAAAGTTAATTCTTTTTATAAAAGCAATGGTGACAGGCGAGCACAGAATTACCAGTGTCAATGGTAAAACTAATATAGCTTATACAGAGTGACTATGATTTTTTGAAGCTTCCACAGAATCTATAGCCCTGTCTCCAGAGTGGGCTGTGGGTGTCTATGATTTTAGCAATAGGTTTCGGCATTCGACCTCAGTACCTACATGACCTCTACTTTTATTCCTCTAGCTTTTCAAAATTTTTTTTGTCCTAATTATTGATACTGAATTGTTTTCCTGCTCGCACACTAATTCAGATGCTAATGGAAGATGATAAAGAGTATTTTATAGTTTTATTATATGTAAAAATTCACAGAACTTTTTGACTTTAATAGATGTGTGAGATGAAAAAGGAAAGAAAAAAGAACGACATCTCAGATATTTACTTTAGCGGTTGGAAGAAATAGAATAGAGATGACTTGGGGGATTAGGTTTCACAAATGTATAGGAGGGAAGAGTTAAGCATTCATGTTTTGCTTTTTTTTTTTTTTTCCAGATGTTCAGAGAAGGTGTAAAATAAGTGATTGTATAACAGATATTTGAGGAGACAAATTGAGTGACCACACCAGAAAAAATAAACAGAATACTTGAAGGGCACCAGACTGTTCACTATATGCAAAGAAACAAGAGGCAGGTGTGGGAATGTTAGCATAAAATAGCAAAGTGTAAAGTTGACACAGGCAATTAAAAAAAAAAAAGGAAGATTTTATAACAAATGCAAAAGTTAAAATTAAGAATTAATTGAAGCATTAAACAAAGGTTGGACAAGGTTAAAGACATTCAAATGTTTGTAATTAAGTGTGAAGAGAAAGAAATGAACCTACTAAGAGTGTGAATATGTGCTAGAGAATAGAGGCAGAAGGCATAATATATTTAGGCAAAATTTCAAAAGAAGAGTAAAGAGAGAAAAGGACAGAGACCATAACTGAAGAGATGATTATGGATCATTTTCCAAACAGATAATGTACACCAATCCAATGTTAAAAAGCTCAAAAAATTATAATGTAACTTTAAAAAAATCTATTATCTACATAGTGAAATTACAGAGAACCCCCCCAAAACAGTAAAAATATATAGAAAGTATCCAGAAGGGGAAAAAAGTTACTCTTACAATAGCAATTGGCAAACACCTGATTTCTCAATATCTACAATGGATCCAGAAAACTCTGGAAATATATATATATATATATATATATATT
>NW_024425119.1:16315356-16400278 GCF_017311325.1 Ursus maritimus | reverse complement strand
ACTCTGGAAATATATATATATATATATATATATATTTAATGTACTGAAAGAAAATAACTGCCAGTCTAGAACATATTTATGGGTGAAATTATCCTTAAAGAATGAAAGGGAAGTACAGGATTCTTCATACAAATAATAGCTGAAAGAATTTACTATCAGCAAACTAATAATGAAGACAATACAAAAGAATGTTATTTAGGCAGAAAGAAAATGGTCTTAGAGGAAAACTTATAGATGAAGCAAGAAATAAAATATTTTAAATATATTTTTACATATTCTATATAGAATATATATTTGTGTATTTTAATGAATTGTTAAAACATATCTTATAGTATGTATTTTTATTTATAATTGTTTATAATTTTATTTTTATATATAAATATTCGGTATAAATTCCTTTATATATTTATTTGTATTTATTTATATATTTATTTACATATAAATATGTGTTTTATAATTATATTTTACATAACTTTTTATGTACTTTAAATCTATATCTATATCTATATCTATATCTATATCTATATCTATATCTATATATATGCTTTCTGCTGTCTTAAGTCTGGGATTATGATGGGGACCTAGAATCAACCTGAGGATCTCTTCTAAAGAAGGGTTAGTTCTAGGACTAGAAATTGGTTAATGATAAAATCTATCATGACTCATCTATCATGACTCAGTTACCCAAGTGCTACTTAGAAATCTTGGGAAAATGATGATGATTTGCAAATCCTAGAAATTTTACTACTAAGTTCAAACACCAAGCATAGCCAAACTTACTTTGCTACTGAATGTTGCTGACTAAACATTCATTATAAAGAAGGGATTATACCCTTTCATACCATGAAAAACCACCTCAACACATGGTAAGCAAAGATATATTAACTGGTAGGAATAGATGCAGGACAAAACCTGAATGAAGAATATAAAAAAACTGTACCTTGGAAAACTCTCATAAATACCCACTAAATGATATACAACAGGTAATTTTCTAGACATTGAGCCAGTGGGAACTTAAGGCATTGTAAAATGGCTATTTAAATTTCATGTAACTTATTATTTTTTTTACAATTATCCTTTTCTCCCTGTTTACTGTTAGATAATACATTCTTCACATTTATTCCAAAATGTTTTTTTAAAATACAAGTCTAACCATGTCATATCTTTGTCTAAAATCTTTTATTTTTGTCTAAAATCTGTGTCACATTGTGACACAGAAAACTTTGAGTTCTCTAGAATAACAAAAAATCATTTTGCTTTTCCAATTCCCTCAATTCCCATCTCTTGCCACAGATTTGTAGGATCTCATGAAGTTTAATCACACTGAAGTACTAACAGTTTCTAAAATGTCTCTTACTCCTGGGGTGCCTGGGTGTTTAAGTAGGTTAAGGGTCTAACTCTTGATTTTGGCTCAGGTCGTGGTCTCAGGATCCTGTGATCCAGCCCCACAGGGCTCCATGCTCAGAGTCTGGTCGAGGATTCTCTCTCCCCCTCTCCCTCTGCCCTTCCCCTGGCTCATTCTCTCCCTCTCTCTCTCTTTTTTTTTTCCTCTCTCTCAAATAAATAAATCAACCTTTAAAACTTTTCTTACTTCTCCTGCCTCCCTTAAGTTTTTGCATAGATTGATCTTTAACCACCCCTTCCATAATTTTACTTGGGTAACCCTAATTTATTTCTTAGTGTTCTGCTAAAACATGGTACCCTCTATGAAGCTTTCTGTGACTTACTCAAGATGGTCCTCTTACATACTACAAGAGTATATTGTGCATAGCCCATAACAATTATTATATGGTATGGCAATTTTCTAGTGGAAAGTCTACCTCCACCACATGCCTATTAATGTATTAAAGGAAGGTATCATAGTTTTAAATAGCTGTTATATAAGTGGTTGAGTTGGGAAAGCTTACCGAAGACAGACATTAGACATGAGTATAAACTGAGTGGTGTGATCAGGATCCTGGTTTATATAGAAAGTAATTAAATTTAATTGGCTAAATTTTTAACTTATCTGTCTTTAATAACATCAAATTTATTTGAATTCTCAAAGTATTTTTGTTGAAGTTTGTATTTTTTATATCTTAAATTTCTTTCTTGTGCTAAATGCACCTAATTTATTCTATCTTCCGGAGAATATGGAATAATTATAAAATATCTTAATATACTATAATATAGTATGTTATTAGTATACTATTATGTGGTATATTTACATATAGTATATTTAATATATATGTAGTAGATACAATATAGCTGTTTTAACATACTTATCTATTAATTCTATTATACATGTGTTTTGAATATGTTTCTAGGGATTGATTTTTTCCCCCCACATTACAGGCAATATTTTCCTTTTTTTTTTTTTTTTTTTTTTTCTGATAATTTCTGATTAGATGTCAGTCACTGTGTTGTTATCTTTTTGAGTCATGGGTTTCTTTAAATCCACCTGAAATTTTAAAAATTTCTTAAAATACTTAAGGCTTTGTTCTGGCACAGAGTTAGTTTATTTGAACACTTTGATCTTTGAAGCATGCTTTTACACTTTATTAAGATTATTCAGGACAGCTTTTAGTCTAAGGCTAATCTTTACCACTCCCTATTACTGAGATCAGATATTCCTGAGACCTTCACTGGATACTCTGAGAATCCGCAGGTTTTCACACTCTGGCTATGAGAACGCAAATAATTCCTGGCCTTGTGTGAAAATTGTTCCATTTATTCCTCTTTGTGAACTTCAGCAGATTCTTTACATGCATGTGTTGATAATTACTTAGGTTAAAATTCAAGGGAAAAACTTCATGTCCCTGTAATACTCTCTGTGCAGCTTTTACTTCTATGGTACTCAGTCCTATAAAATGAGGCAGGAAAGACTCTCACTCTAAATTCTAAATTCTGGCTTCTCACTAGAGGGAGATGACTGGATTTTGCTTGGGGTCTATTTCTGTGCACCCTAGCTTATAATGTCTCTAGACGATAGGTAGGACAGTTATAGGGCTTATTTTAAATAGTTCTTTCTCTAGATCACCACCCAATGTTGTTTGAGTTCCAATGCCTGCGAATTGTTGCTTGGTAAAAGATACCAAGCCACAAGTCAAAAAAATCTCAATAGTCTCCAAGTAAGATAACTGCATCAAATTAAAGTATATTTTTTGAAAATCAAATACAAGTATAAAAATCTTAAAAGGATTCTATTAATAACTCAGTAGATGCTATAAAGAATGAAGCACAACAGGAAGGGTAATCACATGGATAAATTTCAAAGGATATTGGCATTACAGAAAAATAAAATACCTATGTGAATTAAAACGCATGAGAGCACTAGAAAATAATTTAATGGTGGGAATAAAGTTAAAGTGCTCTACGATCTATGAATTTTATTAAAATTAATAAAAATATAATTGTATTAAGGATTAAAAGGCCAAGGATACCTGTCATAATATCTAGGCTGAGCTTAAAATATGGTAAGAAATTGATAATTAGCAAGGCAATAGAAAAAATAATAATAACAACTTAAAGTACTTAATTCTACAGAAATAAGAAAGGAGACAATAAGAAATTCAGGAGAACTGGGAAAAAGAAAACCAAAAATAAGATAGTAAATTTAAAGAAAAAATAAAATAAATAAAGCAATCCAATTAAAGACAAAGTTAGCATATTAAATAAAAGTAGTAAAATCAATTATGTGTTTTTTATAATGGACACTCCTTAAGTAAAAAATAAAGAACATGAAAATAATAGGAAAATTGTTTACAATATACATAATAAGTAAAAGAAGCTCAAATAATAAAACTTCTACTACACAAAGTAGACTTTATGGCTGGGAGCATTACTACAAATTAAGAAGGAAATTTTGTTATAGGAAAAATAACAAACCACAAAAAAGTATGAAAATTTCTAAAACTATGGAGTATCTAATAATACAGCCTCAACTTACAAAGAAAAAAAAAAGCCCAAAAGGAAAAATAGACAAACCCACAATTAAAGATAGTGGATATTTCAACATACCCTTCTTGGCAACTGATAAAAAAAGGAAAAGCAGACAAAAACATCGAAGATTGAAGCAACACTTAAAAAAGTTGGAATTGGAAAACAGTAACAAAAAAAAAAAGAAAGAAAGAAAGAAAGAAAAGAAAAGAGAAAAAAGAAAATGTTCATCTTTCCAAGTATAAGCACAGTGACAAGATAGATCATTTGTTGAAATACACCATATACAACAAAGGACTGAAATAATATAATAATGTTTATTACCCATATTAAACTTAACCTAGAAATTAATAATTAAAGGAAAAATAGAAAGATCTGAATGTTTGGAAATTAAGAATATAAACTAATAATTCATGGGTCAAAAAGAAATCAAAATAGAATTAAACTTTTTGAACTAAATTTAACAACAATGTGGCATATAAAAATGTGAGATGCAATTATAGCAGTGCTTCTAAAGAAACTCATAGTCTTTAATAAGTATATTAGAAAATATTTTAATTAATTTAAATTAAAATAAGCATCTTTCAAAAAATTAGGATTGCAATCTAAGATAAAGGAAATAAAGTAGATAGAAATAATAAACAAGACAATATACAAACAAAATTGGACAAACAATAGAGAAAATCAATAAATAGTTGACTTTTTAAAAAACTAATAAACCTAACACAATACATTCTCCTCGATACCAACCAAAAAGAAAACAAGAGACACAGGTAAATGAGGAACAAATATATAATATCATAAATGGGTATCACAAAGGGGTATCAATACAAATTTTATAGACATTAAATGAATAAGATGATTTTATAAAACTTATTTATTTAATGCATTTGAAAATTTAGATAAAATATGCAAATTTCTAGGCAAAAACAACCAAGACTTGTGAAAAAAGATGTATGAATGGTAATATAACAGAATATTAAAGAAATTAAATGAATAATTTAAACATTTCCATTGGTGTAATCTCCAGATACATAAGTTGAATTACCAGTGAATTCTTCTAAACATTTAATGAAAAAAATCACACCAAAGTTACAAGCTTTTCCTGAAAATGGTAAAAGAAAAAAAAAAAACAACTTTCAAAACCATTTTATGAAGCCAGGATGATCTTGATACTAGCTGACAAGGACATTATGAAAAAGAAAATTTCAAACTAATGACTATAATATTAGCTATTAATCTAGTGATGTATTAAAAAAAAGCTTAAACATAATAAGGCTAAGTTGAGTTATCCGAAGAATGTAAGGTTGGCTTAACAACTAAAAAACAGTAAAATTCGCTATGTTAACAATAAAAGAGAAAACATCATGATCATTTTAATTGGTGGTAAAAGCCAATTAAGAAATTAACATCTACCCATAATAAATATTCATAGCAAAGCAGGGATAAAAGAACATTTTATTAATTTGAAATATTATTTCTATAAAATTCTCTAACAAATACTAAGTTATAGCAAAATCTTTTAAATTTATACTCTGGAGTTGAGAAAAATTCATGTATGCCCACTGTTACTATTTCAACATTTTACTAGACTTGTTAGATTATAAGGCAAAATTAAATGAATAAATAAACAAATTAGATAAATAGAGATAGATAAATAAGACAGACTTTGAAGAACAAAGCAAAAATAAAACCCTCATTATAGGTAGAAATATACCTGAAGATACGCAAATATTTACTTTATAAGGAAAGAATTATAAAGTAGCAGAGAGGTGTGAACTATTCAATAATCTTTATGGAATATTACTTAATTACTTGTAAATGAGTGAAGTGGGTGCTGCACCTCACATTTAAGGAAATAAATTCCAGGTGCATTGGATATGTTAAATGTTGGACATGTTAAACTATCATGAAAGTCCAGTTTCTGGTTCCACAGGAGCTTAGATACTTCCACTCCATCCTAACAAGTAAAAAGCTGAATAAACTGAAAAAAAAAAAAAAAAAACCCAACTCTTCTTGGATCCAGAATAGAGAAGAGGACACAGGGCAAACCATTACCCCCATGGACTGGAGAGATAGGAGAATGAATTTAGGAAGTCACAGCTTACCAGAGTAAAGATGTCCAAGCAGAAACTATCACAGGAACCAATGTCAGGTAGGAAAATCTGAATTGTAATTAAGTTGAATTATACGAGGCTCGGTGTGGACAAATCTAAGAGTTAAAAACTTCAAGGGGATCCAGTCAAAAGGGAGTTGTCCCCACAATATTATAAGATTCACTTCCAGGATCACAGCAGGTCCCTACATTAAATATCTGCGGAAAAAAATGCTCTCATGCTTCTAGCAGAGAAAGTAGAAAAAAAAACATTTTCAAATAAATTAAAGCACTCTGTTCTTAATAAGACCTGCTATCAGGGGGAACTACTTAACTAGACCCTAACTTGCTGGGGTATTATCAGCACCTAAATGTCCTAGAGGAAGGAAATGTCCAACTCCAGTCCCCTTTATCCATCCTGCCTCAACTAATAGGGGAGAAACCCCCCCCCCCAAAACAAAACAAAACAAAACAAAACAACAACAACAAAAAAACACTTTTAAAGCTCTTGGTCCAGAGACATAGGCTCACAAATGATTGAGACCTAATCTTAGGATTATAGAATGTTTTTCCTCTCCCCACACTTCATAGCACATTATGAAAAGCCTATTTACAGCAGTTCTTTGTGCTTAGTATATCATGTTGAACTACCAAGAAAAAAATTAAAAGATATACCAAAAGGCATAAAGCATAATTTGAAGAAGAAGAGCAGGTATCTGAACCAGACATGGCAGGGATATTGGAATTATCTGACTGGGGATTTAAAACAACTATGATTAATATGCTAAGGACTCAAGGATAAAGTAGACAGCACGCAAGAACAGGTGGGCCATGTAAGCAGAGATGTGGAAATACTAAGAAAGAACCAAAAAAAAAAAAAAAATTCTAGAAAGAAAACACTGTAACAGAAGTGAAGAATGCCTTTCATGGGCTGGAGACAGCTGAGGAAAGAATTTCTGAGCTACAGGATATATCAACAGAATCCTTGAAAACCAAAAAGTAAAGAGAACAAAGACTGAAGGAAAAAAAAAAAAAAGAAGAAGAACAGAATATCCAAGGACTTTGGAACAACTACAAAAGGTGTAATGCATATGTATGGGCATATCAGAAAAGAAGAAAGAGAGAAAAGAACAGAAGAATTATTTGAAACAATAATGACTGCGAATTTCCCCAAATTCAAGTCAGGCCATAAATACAGAAAGTTCAGAGAACATGAAGCAGGATAAATGCAAACAAAACAAAACAAAAAAACAAACTAAGCCTTGACATATTTTCAAACTACAGAAAATAAAAAATAAAGAAAATATTCTGAAATAAGTTTTACATCTGATTTCCCTCTGAAACTGAGTAAGCAGGAAGAGAATGAAGTGAAAAATTTAAAGTGTTGAGAGAGAAAAACAAACCCCACCAACCTAGATTTCTCTACCCTGCAAAATTATTCTTCAAAAGTGAAGGGGAAATGAAGACTGTCTTGAACAAACAAAAATTGAGGGAATTTGTTGCCAAGAGAAATGCCTTGCAAGAAAAGTTAAGAGAAGTTCTTTAGAAAGAAGTAAAATAATAAAGGTCAGAACCTCAGCTCTCCAAAAAGAAAAGATGACCACAGAAAAAGGAATAAGTGAGGGTTAAATCAAAACTCCTAATTTTCTTATTTTTAATTGACCTAACAGATAACAGTTTATTCAAAATAATAACAGTATATTTGATTATGTTTGCTTATGCATATGTCATATATATTTATATATGCTTATATGTAAGTGAAATAAGATACAGCATGATACAAGGGATGAAAGGAAGGAATTAAGATTATTTTATTATGAGAGGTAGCCACACTAGTCATGAAGTGATACAGTGTTATATGAAAGTGGATTTGGATTAATTATGTATATTGCAAACTCTGGTACAATCACTAAAAAAGTTTTTTAAAAAAGTAATGATATAATAAGAAAGAAAAAAGGGAGTCATATAAAATAAATCACAAAAACTAAATCACAATTAAAATCATATAAAATCTCAATTAAAATCACAAAGGAATAACAAGTATGGAAGATAAATATAAGAACAAAGAACAGAGAAACAAGTAGAAAACAGTAATAAATATGGTAGATATGAATCCAACTATATCAAAGATCATCAATTATCTAAATGAACCAATTAAAAGACAGAGATGATCAGAGTGTATCAAAAAATAAGACCCAACTATATGTCATCATATAGATACCCACTTTAAATATAAATACACATATGGGTTAAAAATAAACAGATGGAGAAAGATATTCCATGCTAACACAATCAAAAAGAAGCAGGAATAGCTATATTAATTTCACACGGAGTATCCTTAAAAACAAGGGAATTTATCTGGGTTAAAAATGGGCATTATATAATGATATGGGGTCAACTGTCTGAGAAGGCATAACAATCCTTAGCATATATACCTAATAACAGCATTAAATTATGTGAGGTAAAAAGTAATAGAAATTCAAAGATAGAATAAATGAATCCACTATTGTAATTGAAGACTTTAGCACCCTTCTATCAGAAAGAGACCGATAACAGGCAGAAAAATCAATATGTATATTGCTGAACTCAACAACACCATCAGTCAATGAGATAGCTTGGATATGAATAGACTGCTTCAGCAGAATACACATTTTTCTCAAGCAATCATCAAACATTCACCAAGATAGACCACATTCTGGATGACAGAACATCTTAATGAATCTAAAAGAATAAAAATTATATTTCTGCTCTCTAACCACAGTGGAATTCAAAAAGAAATCAATAACAAAGATAACTGGAAAATCATAAAATATGTGGAAATTAAACATGCTTCCAGAAAACACATGGATCAAAGGAGAAATCCCAAGAGAAATTTAAAATATTTTGAACTAAATAAAAATGAAACTGTAACTTATTGAAATTTGTCAGAAACAGTGGAAGCAGAGCTTGGAAGGAAATTTATAGAAAAGAATAAACATCTAAAATTAGTCATCCAATTTCCTGCATTTGGAAAGTTGAAAAAAAAAAAAAAAGGAAATTGAATCCAAAGTAAGCAGAAGAAAATAAATAATAAGAATTAGAGTAAAAATCAATACAACTGAAAACAGGAAATAGAAAAAAATCATGAAACCAAAAACTGATTCCTTCAAAAGATCAATAAAATTGGTAAGCCTCTAGCAAATTAAGAAAAAGAGAGGACACAACCGATAATATCAGAAATGAAAGAGAAAATGCCACTGTAGATTGTATGGACACAAAAGGGATAATAATGGAATACTATGAACATCTCTATGCCTACAAATTTGATAACTTAGAAAAAATAGACCAAATTTCTTAAAAGAGAGAATTTTCAAAACTCACAGAAGAAAAATAGTCTGAATAGGCCTGTGTTAATAGGCTTATTAAGTAAATCAGTGATTAATAATCTTCCCAAATAGAAAGCACCAGGCCCCGTTGGGTGCACTGGTGAGTTCTTCCTACCAAATATTTAAGGAATAAATTACAATAATGCTCTGTAATCTCTTTTAGAGTATAGAAGCAGAGGGAACACTATAAGGCCAGCATTGTTCTAGCACCAAAACCAAAGACATTAAAAAAAAAATTACAGAGGAATATAGCTCATGAACGTAAACATAAAAATCCTCTACAAAATAATAGCAAATCAAATCCAACAATGTATAAAAAGAATTCTATACCACAACCAAGTAGAATTTATCCTAGGTTTACAAACCTGGGTTACTATTTGAAATTCAGTTAATGTAATCCATCACATCAGAAACTAAAAAAGAAAAATTACATGATCGTATTGACATATGTAGATAGAAAAAGCATTTGATAAAATTCAACATCTGTTCACGGTAAAAACTCTCAAAACTGGAAACAGAGAGGAACTTTCTCAACTTGATAAATATCTCCAAAAAAATAATCTACAGCTAAAATCATAATAATTGATGGGAAACTCAAAACTTTGCAACAAACAACAGATATAAGACAAAGATGTCTCTTCCACAACTCGTTTTTGACATCATACAGGAAGTTCTAGCTAACTGCAATAAGAACAGGAAATAAAAGGTACACATATTGGGAAGAAAGAAATAAAACTTTGTTTGCAGATGACATGATTGTCTATTTAGCAAATCCCAAAGGACTGAGGGAAAAAAACAAAACAAAACATCAAAACAACTCCTGGAACTAATAAGCAATTATAGCAAGGTTGCACCATACAAGGTTAATATACAAAAGTCAATTGCTTTCCTATATAGCAACAATGTACAAGTGGAATTTGAAATTTAAACTTAATACCATTCATCTTAGTACCACACAAAAATTAAATACTTAGGTATAAAGCTAACAGAATATGTACAATATCTATATGAGGAAAACTACAAAACTATGATGAACAAAGTAAAAAAAAAAAAAAGGAACTAAACAAATGGAGACATTCCATATCCATGAATAAGAAGATTCAATATTGTCAAGATGACAGTTCTTCCCATACTGGTCTATAAATTCAATGCAATCCCAATCAAAATATCAACGAGTTATTTTTGTGGATATTGGAAATTAATTCTAAAGTTTGCATGGAGAGGCAAAATACTCAAATAACTAATACAATATTGAAGAAAAAGAACAAAGTTGGGGTCCAGGCATTACTGTACTATGAAACTGCAGTGAAGGAGACTGTGGTATTGGTGAAAGAATAAACAAAACAGATCAGTGAAGTGGAGTCCCAAAACAGACCCACATAAACATAGTAACTTGGTCTTTTACAAAGAATAAATGTAATAAAATGGAGCAAAAACAGACATTTTAACAAATGGTGCTAGAACAACTGGCCATCCATATGTGAAAAAGTAATCTAAATCCAGACTTTCCACCTTTCATAAAAATTAACTCAAAATAAATCAGACTCAAATTTAAAGGACAGAACTATAAAATTCCCAAAAGAAGATGGACAAGAAAACCTAGATGACTTTGGATATGACAATAGCTTTTTAGATAGAACAATGAAGACATGATCCATGAAAGACATGATAGGTAAGGTGGACTTCATCAAAATTAAAGCCTTCTGTTGCACACAAAACAGTGTCAAGAGAAAGATAAAATAAGCCACAGGCTAGGAGAAAATATTTGCAAAAGGTGCATCTGATAAAGAACTGTTATCCAGAATATACAAAGAATTCTGGAAGTTCAACAATAAGAAAACAAACAACCCAATGAAAAAAAATGGACCAAATAACTTAACAAACACCTCGCCAAAGAAAATATGCAGGGGGAAAATAAACATATGAAAAATGATACACATCATATGTCATCAGGGAAATGCAAATTAAAACAATGAGATATCATTACTATTTGAATGGTTAAAATTCAGAATACCTGACAACACCAAATATTGATGAGGATATGGAACAATAGGAACTTGCATTCATTCCTGATGGGAACATAAAATGACAATGCCACTTTGGAGGACAATTGATGGTTTCTTATAATATTAAACATAAGCTTGCTATACAAATCAACAATCAGGCTCTTCGCTATATACCCCAAAATTTGAAAACTTTTAACTGCACAGAAACCTACAAACATGATATTTATAGTAGTTTTTTTCATAACTGCCCAAACTTGGAAGCAACCATGATATCCTACAGTAGATGAAGGGATAAGTAAACTGTGATAAGTCTAGAAAATGGAATATTATTTAGTGCTAAAAAGGACATGAGCTATAGAGTCATGAAAAGACATGGAGGAAACTTAAATGCATATTACTAAGTGAAAGAAGCCATTGTATGATACATGACATTCTGGAAAAGGCAAAACTATGGAGATAGTAAAAAATATCACTGTTTGGGGCAGAGAAGAGCAATAAAAAAGTAGAGCAAAGAGGGTTTTTAGGACACTGATAATACTCTGTATGATATAATGATGGCCTCATGTTATTATACATTTGTCCGAAGCCATTAAGTGTGTAACACTAAGAGTGACCCTAAAGTAAACTATGTACTTTGGGTGATTATGATGTGTCAATAGAGGTTCATCAGTTGTAATACATGCAGCCTTCTGGTATGGGTGTGAATAATAGGGGAGACTCCACATGTGTGGGGGTAGGAGGAATATGGGAAATCTCTATACCTTCTTCTCAATTTTGCTGTGAACCTAAAACTGCTCCCAAAATTATCTTAATAAAAATTTTAAAAACTTAATAGTAAAAGCTATAAAAACTGTTATGAAGAAAATTTAATTATGTATTATTTTGAAAATGTTGTTTAAATAAATTACGATTTCTCCCTTACGATGATAAGAAGCAGAAATAACCTAAATGTAAAAGGAAGTCTATGTAATATTTCCATATAATACTTTGCAATATCCAAGGTACATTCTCGAAACTTATTTATTTAATGACAGGTGGACATGTTATAAACAAAATACAGAAATATATGCACAGATGTCATATATCGGTATATAAGAAGCATTAAAATATTTACCAGCTTGTTTTCAGTGATGATCACTGAGTGGTTTTTATATTTCATTATCTTCTTCAAGCCTTTCTTTAATGAAAGGTTGACCTTTAATGAATTTGTATTTTATAATTCATTGAACTTTAATGAATTTGTATTTTATAATTAAAGTGTAACCTAAGTAATGCTTTTATGTTTTAAAATTCAACTACTTAAAAAAGTTGTAACAAAACACTTTATCTTCCACCACACTTCCTTACTACAGCCTACTCCCAGGATATAATACTTTTCAGTTTAGTCTTTACTGTTTGTATTGCTTCATATATCTAAATAACACAGCTATCCTTTTTCTTATAAATTATAATCCCAGATGTTTTAAAATAATATCCAAATGGATACAGAATTTAACAATTTTATATCTATATGAATATGTACATAGCTCTCTTCCCTAAATCTTCTCAATATTAAAAAAAATCACTATTTTTTAATCACTATTTACACTTTATATAATCAAAAATTTTAATATTGGTCAGCTGTAATGTTTATATATATGTAGTGCATTTAGTTGTCCCTGAAATTAAAATCTACCCTTATTTTTCCATGTATTTCCTATATACCTCTGATTAATTTATCCCAACATTGTGATAAAACAGCAAAATGAACCTTATTATTCTCCATTACATCAGGTAATTTATCACTTTCCTTTTATTTCCTCCCATCACTTTCCTTTTATTTCCTCACTTCCTCTTTTGCTCCTCTCCCTCTGTCCCTCCCTCCTTCTCTCTCTCTTTTACTTTGTCTTTCTTTCTCTTTCTTTCTTCCTTCCTTTCTTCTTCTCTCTCCCTTCCTCCCTCCCTCCTTCTCTCCTCTCCTCTCTACCCTCCTCTCGTCTCTCCCCTCCCCTTTCCTGCCCTTCTCTTCCCTTCCTTCCTTCCTTCCTTCCTTCCTTCCTTCCTTTCTTTCTTTCTTTTCTTTTCTTTCTTTCTTTCTTTCTTTCTTTCTTTCTTTCTTTCTTTCTTTCTTTCTTTCTTTCTTTCTTCTTTCTCTCTCTTTCGCTCCCTCCCCCCCTCTTTCTTTCTGATACAACAGGGTTGTATCTCTTCTAATCTTCTAATCTGACCTCATTGCTCTTCAGGCTGGCTAGAAATCTTGGAAAGCTCATAGAGTACTTTTCAAACATTCCTTTTGTATCCCTCCTGTTTTCTGAATTCCATAACTTATTATTCCTTAGATTGCTCCTTTATTTTGTTGGAACTCATTCTCCAGTTCTTTAATGAGAAAAGGTTATGAGAGGCAGACTCTATTAAAATTCATCATGTCTGAAAATATCTTTTTTTTTTAAGATTTATTTATTTATTTGAGAGGGGGGGGAGAGAGAGAGAGAGAGAGAGAGAGAGAGAGAGATAGGGAGGCAGAGGTATAGAATCCCAAGCAGACTCCCTGCCAAGCACAGCCCAACATGGGACTCAATCTCATGACTCTAGGATCATGACCCAAGCCAAAATCAAGAGTCAGTCTCTCAACCAACTGAGCCAACCAGGTGCCCCCAAAATATCTTTATGTTAACCTCACACCTGAGTGAGAAATTTATATTGAAAATTGTTTTCTGTCAATGTACCATTGTCATCTATCCTGCAGAGTTAATTTGAGAAGTCTGATGTAACGCAGATTCTTACCCTTTTTAATCTTATGCATGGCCTATTCTTCCTTTATTTTTTGTTTGTGAGAGGAGTTTGGGAGTCTCACCATTCACCACACTGGATTCCTCTCTTTTCAGTACGGTGTCTAACGTTTGCTATTCATGGTGCCCACTGACCTCAAATATCCTTCAATCACCCCAGAAAAATAAACATAACTTCTCTTGTTTGAGTATACAATGGGTAATCACCTGGGTGCGTACAGTGAAGAGGGAAAATTTGTGATTTTAATGATACTCCAAAGTGCACCATGTTTTCAATCTGTCTTTACAGAAGGAGGCAATGTGGATTGACCACTTAATTAAATTAATTAATTAATTAAATTTAATCACACCCTCCTCCTAGGGATCATTTTATGAATCAGTCTACACAAATTAGAGATGTGTGGTTTGGAAGGTAGAAATTTGGCAGTGGCCAGTTTTCTTATACCTTTGGTAGTTTCTTTTGACATGCAAGGTTATAGAAAAGGGGAATCCAATGTTTTTTTGCTTTACATAATTTTTATCTTGAATTCTTCAGTTTTTATGGCATTCCAGTATAGAAAAAAACAAAAAAAGGAGACTCAACAGAGAAGAGGGGAAAATGAAGAGTTCTTAAGAGAATTAGGGAGTGGACCCTCAAAATAAGTTGACAAGAGTCTAACTAGAAACATAGTCAAATCTGGTATAGGGGTGGTTAAAATACACACAATGCCTAATATTTAATTTTTAGTTATCTGCTGCCATTTTCCATGTCATGCAGTAATATAATTCCATAATATTTTAGAGAATGAAAAAGAAAGCAGGTCAATAAATGGAATGAACTGTAACATTTCAACTGTTGTTGGAAGATGAGTTACTACATGAAGAATTAAATAGGAAGTAGAAATTCTGAGGTTAGGCACAAGAGAGATATTTATACTTGCCCCTCTCTAATTCAGCATATCTTTTTTTTTTTAAGATTTATTTATTTATTTTTAGAGAGAGAGAGAGTGCATGAGCTGGAGGGGCAGAGGGAGAGGGAGAGAGAATCTCAAACAGCCTCCATGCTGAGCACAGAGCCTGATGTGGGGGTTCAATCCCATGACCACGAGATCACAACCTGAGCTAAAACCAAGAATCGGAGGCTTAACCATCTGTGCCAACCCAGGCGTCCCTCTAATTCATCATCTCTTAAGGAAATCGACAAATATTGGGGATGGAACTGGATTTCCCTGAGTAGTTAGGATGATGATTTAAGCCATTTTATTAGCATATTTTAAAAATTGGCAGTGAAACTTACAGTGTCAAAAACTACTATGTATCACTGAAATGATAAATTTAATTCTGACATAAATGTCTATATCTGGGAAGCAGACTGGAAGATCATTCTACTCAGCTATCTTTTTTTAGGAACATGTATGTATAAACCAACCAAATTTTGTAGGTGTTTATTCTTAACAAGTGGACATGCAACAACCTCCCTTGAGAGATCAAGAAGAGATCAATTCCTTATCACTCTAACAGTCCAGAAGTCTAATTTAAGATACATATATCTTATTAATTATAATTAAACACACACACGTATATGTATATATATGTTATCATTAAAGATGTAGTTAAAAGTGCCTAAACTAAGTAGATCATTTGGCGATAGAGGCTGTAACTTTAATATGTCCACACCCAAAAAGTGATCAAGGAGTAAAAGATGTCTAGAGGGGGGAAATCTGTGTAGTATAAAAGCACATTGAACTAGGAATGAAAAATGTGCATTTTACCCTCAGTTTTACACACTGAAAGCAACATTATGCTCCTCAGCAAACAAATGCCTCTCTGGGTAGCAGCTATCTAGCCTGAGTAACAAAGAAACACAAGCAGGAAAAACAAGATTTGACATCGTATTTAAGAAAGCAGAGCTTTAGAGACAGCAGCCAAAGTTTCTGAGACCTCTTTCTTAATCATCAATGGCAGCCAGGAATATATTTTCTAAGAGTAAAGATGACTCTAGGAACATAAATGCCTGAGTAAGTGTATTGAATTTTTTCTCAGTCTGCTTTCAAATAACAGTGGTCTTAGTTTAACAGTTGTATAGGTGTTTTTAAACAATTCATCTCTATCTCACTTTAATTAAACATGCACTTTCTCCCATTCCCACACTTGTAAAAATGGAGTTTGCAATTTGACAGGATGATATTATAGTATTGAGCAATATGTGAATTGGTTTAAAAGTAACCAGAGTCGAAGCATACATCAATCACCACAAGTGCAAACGCAGGTCACTAAAGCTGTCAATTTCAATCAGCTCTGTAATTAAATACATCACCAATATGGATTTTTGTAAGAATGTCACTTGTTCTTCAGATGTCTGCTATGAGGACAAATCACACTTCAGTGTCTCTGCATAGGAATGCTAAATATAGTATTTTTAAAAGCAGAACATCTTCATTCATCTTTCTCTGATTTGCTAAGTAGAAATCCATTTACTAATGCGTAGTCTAAAAGCTATGTTTTTAAATATATATTTGCACTGCCTTCTATTAATTAAAATGTTGCAATATCTCAGCTGGCATTTTAAACTCATCTTTCACACCTTTAGTGGCATTTGTTATGAAATAAATAGATAATGGATAATAATCACCTTTTAAAAGGCTGAACAATTGTAATTATGTATAATTTGTAATTACAGATTCTTTATTATGTGTTCAAAAAGCAGAAGATGCTTTTGGTTATGAAGAAATAAATTATTCATTTCGATTTCAGCATGAGAACAAAACTATTTCACATTTAGAAAAATCTTTTAGTTTTTTTTAAACAGCTATAAAGTGTCATCTCCTTCTATTACACTTACCACTACATGGGAAAAGACTGCAACAAAGCCGTATTACCAAATATATATTGCCTGCCATTTGATTTAATCTTCAAATAAGCTCCAGGAAGCAGGTCCCTGGACAGTTAATCTTTAGTTTTGTAGCCCATGCACATTTTCAATAAGGTTACTGGGGAATTAGGCCCAGTAGGGAGAGGAAAAGCATATTGTCTTATTCCACAGGCAGCTGTTGTGAGCCCTGTTAGCAAATTATAACTTCCTTAATTATGAAATACTTTATTAGTAGAATCTCTATCATTATGTCAGTGCTCGTCAAAAAAAGTCATTGTAAATTTTTAGTATAGATTTCCAAGCAGTTTTAAAAAATTCTCTTGGCTAAGAACATATTCCATATAATGTTTCTCATCACAGGATCATCAAAAAACAAAGCCGTATTATACAATGCTAAGTAAAGAACAGAGACTCATAGCTAGGACCTTAGTAGAGATGGTAATCAAAAGACTTGAGGAAAGGTGTTATATAAATAAAAAGTGATAGTAACTGACCAGTTTAGATTGCATTGTTATCCTTACAAATAATACACACGTGCCCTTTCTCAAGCATCTTTTAAATTATTTCTATTTGAACGATAGTATGAAACAACAAAAAACCGTTTGATAAACAGAAGACATGAATCATCTGGAAAAAATCGTAAAAGCTTAATATCACTCTGAGTGCCATCCAGGAAAAAAAAAAATTAAATAGAGGAACATAAGGCAAGGGGACATTAACCACAAGTTGCTGACTTGAGGTTTTTTGGGTTTTTTGTTTTTCTTTCTGGTCAGCAGTAGCATGCAATAACTCAGGAACAATTTTCAGTGAATTATTGTACCTACCAATTCATTTTGGAGTGATCTTTATAAGTTAAGGCCCCACTTATATAGACCTACATGTTGGCTTCAGCTAGATCTTAAACAGCATAAGAATACTCTCACTTGATTGGTTTTAGCTCCTCCGATCTCCATGTGTAGCTTCATCCATTGTTCTTGAAATGCATGAGTAGCAAGGAATCATTTTTTCCAGACCAAATACTAAAGGAGTAGGGGAAAAAAAAATGTGAAATTGAGTTTAAAAAAATGAAAAAGTTGAAACCAATCAAATTTGCATTGATTTTCTTGGAGCTATATGGCATGCTGGTTCTAAAAGAGCTTTTACCTCTCCTCTGAAATGAAAATACAGTCACTCCCTAAATGCTGTAGTAAACTTTCTCTAAGTCCCGGGTTCAGCACTTCTCACATAACCCCAGAAGCTATCTCAACTATTTTACCAGTTTCCTCAGACCCTTGTTCCGTATCTTTCAACATCTCACACAGCAGCGTTCATCTCTTACTTCATAGAAAAGCAAACAAGTAAGTAAAAAATAAAGGTCAACAGGTAGAAAATCTCTCTTTATCTACACCATCTCCATTCACCATTCCTTTTAATTTTCATGGACAAATTAGCTTTCTCGGGCATAAAAGCCCACCTTTGTGCCATTTGCTTGGGATTATCACTATTATTCACCATCACTTGCCTCCATTAATTATGTCTTACTCTTGCCCTATATCTCTGTCACTTCCTCTTTAACTGTTAACTTTCTTTCTGGTCTACATATAAACAATGATAAGTTTCCTTCTTTAATGTAATGTTCTCTCAACTCTATATTTTTCTCTAAGAAGTGAAATTCTTTTCACTTGTTCTCATTACTTCTCAAAAGTAGCTTTTATCACTATTTCTCTCTTGTCAGACGCTGACAAATTTGTTGTGCTTAAAGTCGGTAGTAATTTGTAGCCAATATATTACTTCCTTTATCATTTGACATTATTGACTTTTCTCTGATTCCTAGAAAGCATCTCTCCTTCCCTTGTAGTGAGACTTTTCCAGGTACCTATCTGTTGAAGGTGGTACCCCCAGGCTTTGATCTTATTCTCTTACTCATGGGTACGTGGATCACTCCAAACTCTATTTGATGACACTAGACAAACTTTACTTCTGAGTTCTAGATATATAATTCATATATTCATATTCATATAATTCATTCATTTTGGATGTCCAATGTCATCTCTATTTTCTCTTCCCAGTTGGTCCCTTCCTCTTCTTACACTTCCCTGTCTTAGGGAAAGGTCCTCTCTGCCCTGAGTAGGAGAGGGTCGAGCAGACAATATGTAATGACTACATGAAAGAAATTAGGTTTTTGTTTTGTTTGCTTTTAAAGTTCTTTGTTCCTGAGACAGTTAAAGGCTAACTAGCTTTGTATTTAAATGATTAAAATGATCAAAAAAGCAAACAAAAATAAAAACCACATTTATCTTAGTAATGGACTTTGTTACAAATAATAGCTTTTATTGTTAACATCAGCAAATATAATAAAACTGATGATAGTGTAGGGGAAGATAAATTTTTCCTTTACCCTTCTGAGTTCTTAGCTGAGACCCCTATAGTAAAAGATTAACAAGAGAAAAATAAACAGAAGTCTACTAACATGTGTACCTCATGTATATATGACAGATGCCCAGGGAAAAAATGAGCAACTCTCTGAGGTGGCTTAGAATTCAGGTTTAAATGCCACCTTAATAGGGAAAGGGGTGGGAGACCTCTTGGGAGAGTAATTAATTTTTAGGAAAGATGAATAGGCCCTTAGAAGAATAGATGGGAGGTATGACAGCTTTTGACAAAGTTGGTCTGAATGTGGTGTCCACTTTTCATCTCTTCTCCTGTGATAAAAGTCAATCTTACCTGGATGATAAAACTGGGGGAGGGAATTTATGACAACTGAATTACTTTTGGAGGATCTATTTATAGACAGACAAGGGGCATTCAGAGAAAGCTTCTCCATTTATTGTTTTTCAAGTGCCTACAGTTCAAAATAATCAATATGACAAACTGGCATATTTGGGGTTGGCCTATTCTGCTATTCTTCAATATCTAAGTTTGCTTAATTCTCTGGAGAATATATACAAATATTAAATTAACACTGGCACTCTAGTGTAAGAATAAATTTTAAAAGACAGATATGACATTATTATTTTATTTTTAAATTCATCCATTTATTTTCTAGCTTCAACAACAATAGTGCTTTGGGGAAAAGAATCAACCCCATATCTCTGTAGTTGATTTCAGTCATTAGTAAAATGCCATCAAACCATAATAACTGTCAGTTAAAGAAGATAATATATGGTAAAATTAAAATTAAATTGTGCATTCCAATGGAAATCAACATAAAGTAGATCCAACCTTTAGGATAGCTGATGAATTACTTCATATGTAACATAGGGTCCAATAGAAGAATATAATGAATTTCCAGAATCTTTAAAAAGGAAGATGGAATTATTTATTTTTTTCAAAATATATCCATGTTTGAGACCCTGAATGTCAAGTACAAATAAAAATTTTTTGTTATTAGTCTTCTAAAAACTCTAAATAAATTAGGAATAATGATAGTGGTATTACTGAAAAAAGAATCAAGATAGAAAAATTTAAAGTCATGGATAATAAGTAATCTATTAGTGCTTATAAAGTTTTAAGTTAATTTAAAATAATTCATAAGGAAAGTGCAAATGAATGCTTTACAAATCCACAGAAAAATAAAGAAATAAATTACACCAAAATAGATGAAGGTTTAAGGGATATTATTATATTCCACTTATTGTGAATTTAAGATAAGCTACATTAAAATATTATGCATAGATAACACATAATGGCCTGTTTGAAAAGAAGTAGTTGTTGGCTTCTAAAGGTCTATGCTCCCTCATGAGTTACAGGCTAGCTAGCTGTGGATTAGAATGATCAAGTGGTCTACCGGGACAAGAAGAAGGCCTTGGGCAACCACTCACCTTACACTATAAAACCCTTTCTTATAAAATTAAACACAGAATGAGTTGCATTGAACTCTGCTCACTTTTGCTTTGTTTCTTTTATCTTATCTATTTGAAACTCAAGAAGCAATGCTGTATGAAAGCATTAAGGTTGATTTCATTTGTGATTTGAAGAATATCCATATTACAGATTATTAAATTAATGGCAATCTAACCTTGAAAGCACCTCTATCCGCTGAAAGAGCAACACTTCATCACCTGTTTTGATTCATTAATGTATCATTTAACTTGGTATGACACATGTTCAGCAGTTATAATTACATTATGGTCTTCCTATTACATCAGCTCTGCTCCAAGTTTCTGTCACCACAAGTCCAATTTTCAACATAGAGCAATCCACTGCACTCTTTCCTTATTAGTGTCATCTTTAATGTAGCAGAGAGGCTGAACCATTACTTGGCACTGAGAGTTTAACAGCAATTAACCCCTGCTCTATCCCCAGGGAGAAGTACATCAGCAACTTGCCAAAACACTGTAAACAAGCTGGCCAAGATCAATGTGCAACCATGCTAGCTGCAGAGCACCTAGTGTATTAATTTAGGGTTGATATATGGGAAAAAGAGGAGGAAATGGTCTGCATGAAATTAACCTAAGTCACTCCTCTACCCTAAATTGGAAATATTTCTTCCCAAAGATAGATATAGGGGGAAAAAAAAAAGAAAGCAAAAAACATCCTGCTTACAGTTAGCAAATACACTGCATGTTTATTCAGCTTTATTGCCATAAGAAAATAATTATCAAATTGATTATTTCATAGGATGGCTTTTTGAAAATGGAAAATGAAATTCATAAAGAACGTATTCACATAATGTAAAGGTCAAATTTAAGGAGCAAATGACAAAACAAACTCAAATTTTGATATATTCCTTAGTTGTTCTAGTATACAACCTACTGGCAAGGGTAGCCACACGTGGATCATATGTAAATTTCAACATTAGGAAATTCTTGGCATGATGAAGTAAGTAGTTCTGAGAGTTGATGGTACAAACTCTCAGAGTGCAGAGCAAGAGCCCAGAGCAGAATGTGTGGTCTGACATTTTCTAGACTCATTCTGCAATAATTTGTAACTGCAGAAAGCTGGAGTATAAAGGTGAATACTTTCCTACTGCAGTCTCCTGAAAGTGGGAGAAGCATTCTGTTGAGAGGGTAAGTGTCTGCTATTAAGTATAAGCAATGTGAAACTATCCAGAGGGCTCATCGAGACTCAGATCAAAGATTTAGCTTGTCACCTCATTATACTGCATTGAAAAAAACCCCAAAAAGGTCATAACACTAAAATGTCCAGTTATTTTGCTCTTGTTACTTAGTCACATTCATTTGCTTATACTATGTCTTTTAACATTACCAGTTCAAGACTGGCACCATACATGACCACTCTCAATATAATAACAACTGAACCTCATGCTGAATGGTAACCTGAGCTTTATCTTGGACTGAAACAATACACTCTTGTAGATATAAAACTTTCCTTTGTATGCAAAACTAATTTATTAGTTTGTCTGCATTGCTTTCCTCTCCATTTTCTTTGCAGAGATAGCAGTCTTTTGTGTAGTTGTCTTACTGCTGTTCTCTATCTAGTCAAGTTCGTCTAGATTTGGGAAGCCCTGGGAAGCCCTGGGTTTCTACCACATCTGAGAAACCGATGACAGTATAGATGATTTTATTTGGGGGTATCTTATTACTTATTTTATATGAAATCCCAATTTCCTTCAGAATATGGATCTATGAGAGATGATGACTGATGGAAATTAGTTCATGGTGTGGCAAAAACTGGTTTTATATTGTCAGAAAACATATTTTTATTCTAAATCACTGTCAAATGATACATACAGAAATATAGGTAGTTTCCTTCCCAAACTTATTTAATCATGCTTATATACACACTAGTTTTAAAACAAACATTTAGCTCTGCCTTATCTTATTACTCAATTACATTTGGTACACATGACTACTCCTTCCTTGAAGTACTGTCTTCACTTGGCCTTGAGGATATCTCGCTGCTAGATTTCCTTTTATGTTGTTGTGTTCTTCTTTTAGTCTCCTTCACTGGATTTTCCACCTCTTTCCTTCCCTTTACCTGAGTCCCCAGGGGTTAGTCCTGGAATTGATTCTAGTCTCTGCCCAGTGATTTCACCCAGTTATAACCTCCTAAATGTCACATGAAAGACTGGGTAACTCATAAAATTATTTATCCAATTCCAACTCTTTCCTTGAGATCCACATTTCCATTTTCAGCCCTTTGCTCTCCTTCGCCAAGAGATGGATGTGTGATATCTATAACAGGACTAAAGCAGAACTTATGAATCTTCTATAGGGCAAAAACTTAAGAGATCATTCTATTTTCCTTTTTTATCCTTAGACCTCACCAAAAATGTATCAGTAATTCCTATCAACTATGGTAGTAATATATGTCCTGACTCTAACCATTTCTCATTATCTCCATTACATATACCCCTTTTTAAGTCCCATCATTTCTTCTCTGGAATATAGGAATAATAACTGGTCTTCCTTCTTCCATTTTCATCCTGCTAAATTCTATCTCCATATAGCAACCAGAGTAAATATAATTGTGTCACTCTCTTCCTTAAAATTTTATAATGGTTTCCTATTACAGTTAGAATAAATAATGAATGGATGGATAGGTAAATGAATGAATGAAAGAATGAATAAATAAATTTCAAATTCTTCTCCAAAATTGTGAGCTTCTATATGATTTGTCCTTGCTGTCTTTTTAACCTTTTCTCCCACTTTATCTCTGTCCAGGTAAGACATACTTCAACTCTTACCATTCCTTTTGTTGTTCACCAATCTTCAGTCATGCTGAATTATTTTTTCCTAAATATATTATGCTCTTCCCTCTCCACCTTGGGCTTTTACATCTTCCTCCTTTTTATTCCTTTTTTAAAATTTCTCTCCTATATGGAATATTTTCATCCAAGTAAAATCTTGTCCTGTCTCATTCTTTCATATGATTTACTCCTGTTTCGTACATGGGCCTGTGGCAACATCACGTATATACAAAGCTCTTGCTGATCATCCATCTATAACATCTTGTTCTTTCTCTGTTCCTCTGTCTCTGTCTACATATATATAAATGCATAATTTGATATTAAATATTTATCTTCCTGTCAATGCTATGTTAACTCTAGGAACCCAGACACGGTTTCACTTTCTTCATAACATCCTATGTTCCTATTACCTATTATTACATGTTTTAAAATCACAAACTCTGAAATTAAATTAGTTATTTCATTGTTTATCTCTCTCTCCCTTTGGGCTTTTATTTTTCACCATTGGTGCCTATGAAATCACCCAGAAGATAATTAATACTTAATAAATACTTTTCAATAAATGGTTGACTAAACTAATTTTGAGTATAAATAATGTAGATAGTTCCTACCACAGAAATAGAAGTGTACTGTTTCTATCCTAGAGAGAATACAAATGGCCTTATAACTTGAATAGATATAAAAGTCTTCAAACTCTGTAGGTATCCGAAGGTGGGGAAATATGTTTTCTCCAACAGAGTGACTATTACCATTTTGTTCAAAAATAGGATTTGGAAGTTGCTGAAAATTCTTGAACAAAAAACTATATAGCATGGAAAAAATTAAATGAAATGAACATATTTTACGAAGAGCTGTGAACATACATACTTAAAGAGATGATGATCTATGATTGAATTTATTTTAAATTTTAGTGCTATTCAATAGCTATTTTTAATATAATTTCTAAGTATATTTAGGGATTTAAAAGTTATAAACCTATTGGAAATGTCTGTTTTTAAAGTAATTATCATTGGAGAAATTTCTGTAGCCAAATCAGATTATCAATACAAAATTATATCAATATCCCCCTTTCTCAAGATGTAGCATTATAATTTTATGATAAGACAAGTGCCTTAAAGCAAACTTGATATTCTGAGTTCATCTCAACTCATCAGTTTAGGATACTGCAACACTAAACAGCACCTCATATAGTCACTTCTAACTGGTACAAATTCTGAGATTGTCTTAGTAAATCCCCATGTATTTTCAGTAAATTCAAATCCTAGTAGGCCTCCCAAGACAGTAGATAAAAGGCCTTAGGGACTCACTTATCTTATATTCCAAGTATGGTTAATAGCCCCTAAGTGGGCTTAAGAGAGAAGAAAGGGTAACCAAGGTCAGGTTTTTCCAACCACTGGTAGGCAGAGAATGAAGCATAGTTATACCTCTGCACACTGCTTTTCTCTTTGCCCCTTCCAGACAGTTTATTCAACAATTTGTTGTTTTGCCGTTGTTGAGCACTTGCTATATGTTATGTACTGTTCTAGAAATTGAAGACACACAGGGTGCAAAAAGTAAAACTCTGGCTTCAGAAATCTTATACTAAGTGGGAGGAAATTGACAATAAAAAATAAATGCATAAAATATATGGTACATTAGCTGAAGATAAATACCACGGAGAAAAACAAAGCAAGGGAGAAATACAGGAAATTTGGGGAGGGAATAATTATTTTAAATGCCTTGGTCAGTGAAAGCTATATTAAAAGGAGAGAGATTTCAACAAGGAATTCAGCCATTAAGTTAATAGGTGTCAGAAACTCAGCTGAGCTGGAGAGAACTGAACTGCCAGGTGTTGGAATAGTGGATTAAATCAAGAAGCCAATAATGAAAGGAACAATCAAGTCTTTAGTCACTTATGACACTAGTGTAAGTAAGAGGTAAAAACCAGAGAAAACTCCAACTCCCCTGTTTCATTTTCCCCACGGGATGGAACACTGGCTGAATGCCAGGTAGTTTGGTACAGATGTGGGAGTCCTCTTACTGTTGAGGTAGTTCCCCCCCCTCCCCGCCCCAAAAGGCCCCTGCAGTTTTGGACCTGAAAGCTGGAACAAGGGAGATGGAGGCTAGGAGTAACAAAGCATCAAGCACTGATTCAAAGTTGGAAAAGTGTCTTCAAGGTTCCCTTCCCCTAGTAAGGGCTGAACTGAAGACCTTGACCTGAAGACCCAAGAGAAAGACACCTGGGAATGAAGGTGCCTGGGTGAGGGCAGCAAATCTGTATAAGAGCATGGCTGGCCAGCAGGACATGAGTCCCTGACTGCACCTCCCTCCATAATCTGTAAGCATTGGCCATGCACCAAGGCTGGTTCTGGGAGGGCAGCTCTCCCCATGAGGCCTGCCAGCTGCAAGCCTTTGCAATTGCTGTGGCCAGGCCTGAGAAATCACATATAGGTTTTTTTGGCAGGAGCTTGACTCCTCAGTAAGGGGGGGGGGGCATTAGAAAGTAAGGAAAAAGCAGGTCAGAAATCCCTGAGAGGAAAGCAAGGCTGGACTCTTAGAAAAACAGTGAGGAGGTAAGAAGAGCTGTTTAAAAGTGAGCTGTGGAGGGAGGAGGTTATGTGATGAAGTCAGAAAAGTGCCAACTTGGTTCTAGCCTTAGAAACCTGAGAGAACTCAGGCTTTTACTGTGAGAGGCATAGGGAATGACTGAATTATTTTGGTAAAAGGAATGCCATGATCTAACTTACATGTTTTTTTGTTTTGTTTTTAAGAATTATTATGACTTCTAACTTTAGGATAGGAAGAGGGCACGAGCAAAGATACCAGCTAAAAAGCTAATGAAATGATTCCGGAAAATACATGATGGTACTTTAGACTAGGGTGATAGAGTAAAGGTAGCAAAAGTGATGGAATTCTTAATATATTTTGAAGCTAGAACTGGAGAATTTGCTGATGGATTGGATGTGGATATTGAGAAACAGAAAGGAGTCAAGACTTGTGCCAAGATTTTTAGCTTGTGCAACTAGAAATATTGAATACCTAGTTACTGAAATGAGAAAGTTTGCTAGAAAGCAGGTAAACATGCATGTGGTGGGAGATGATGTTGGGTGTGTGTGTGGGGGGGTGGAGATCTGAATTATAATTTTGATATCTATTGATATCCCACTGATTATCATGTTGGCTAATGACTTAATGACTACAAGAGATCCTAGAATGCAGGAAAATGATACAGGCAAAGATCTGATTTTAGGAGTTTTCAGCATATAATTGGGATTCAATATAAGAAGATGAATGAGGTCATGGAATGTGTGAGTGTAGAGAGTGAACAGGTCCAAAGATTCAAACCTAGGGCACACCAATGTTAAGTAGTCACAAGCAAAGGCGACTGATAAGGGAACAGAATGGTAAGTAGGGTAGGAAGAAATTCAGAAGAGTAGTGCGGCATCTTAAATGCCAGTGGAGACAACATTGCAGAGAAATGAAGGAGTTCTCTCACCTGCTGCTGAGAGGTCAGTATTAACTGCCCTTGATAAGAGCAGTTTGTGTTGGGAAGAAAGCTTTATTGAAGTATATTCTTTACTGCACTGGAAGAGAGGAACTGGAATTTAGACCACTTATTCAAGAAGCTTTGCTGTTAATATAAAGAAATGAAAATGAAGGATAGAAAGGGGTGGGTCTTTTATCTCTTTTAAAAATTTCTTGTAATGGGAGAAATTACAGTCCATTTGTATGCTGGTGGGGATGATTAACTAGATAATAAAAAAATTGATTCAAAAAAATGAAGGTAGATTTCCTGGAGCAATGTTCTTGAACAGGTGAAGGAGATGGATCCAGAACACAAGAGAGTCTCTAGACTGAAGCATGTATCGTTCATCCAAACCGATAGGAGATAAGTCAAATATGAAGGCAGAGATACAAGAGGGTGATGGTTGGACTCATGGAAATCAGCTGATTGCTGACTGCGTCTGTTATCTGAGTGACATAAAAAGTAAGGTTATCAGTGCAAGTGAATAAGGAAAAGAAGGCATTGAAGGTTTGAGAAAAGAAAAGGAAATTTGCAGAAGTCATTTCTGACTATTAATTGGACAAATAAAATGTAATAGAAATGCCAGTTAACACTAGGGGCCTGCCAAAATTTAACGGTAATGAATGTTAAGTGAAATAAGCCAAAATGGTTGTGCTTTTTCTCTAGCTGTGATCAGCTGGATGGCTGCAGATAAGGGATAAGCCAAGAGTTGCATTTAAATAGGGTTAAAGTTTTGCTACATCACTAGACAAAATAAGAATGATATTTTTGGTGATCTGCTCCCCTCATCTACTTTCTTTTTTCTCCTTCATTCCTAAAATTCTCTAGATAATTAAAAGTTTAATGTCTTTCAAGTAATTTGGCTTGGAAGAAGCAGATCAATTTCCTATATGAATTCAGATGATCCAATCTATTTAAAGCAAGAGCAGGCAAGAAAACTCTTTTTCTTTGAAGAGATCTTAATATATCTAACTTAAAACATAATAACAAGAAATGTTAAATAGCCTTCTCTTAAGACCATTCTTAGATACTAAGCCTCCTCCTAATTCCCCACCTGGACCCGCAATCAAATGTCTATCATTGTAATTATCACTAGTCAAACACTTCTGAGGAGGAGAAAAACGTATTGTGAAATTTTGGTTTTACACAGACACACAATTAAGTTGGCACTGAATTAAAGCTCTGCCTGGTTTTTTAGCTATCTCTAAGTCAAAAGCCATCGCTGCCAAGAGCTGCTGTGATGCCAAGTTAATTACCTTATAATGAGAACCTGAAGTTGGACCAACTTTGTTAGCGTTGACCATTACTGACCCAGAAAGAAGCCAAAAACCAGGGGAGGAGAGATGACAGAAGGAAAGAAATGAAAACATTTTCTTTCTTTCTTTTTCTTTTTTTTTCTTTAATGGAAAATTATGTAAATATTAATTCTACTGAGTTTGGCCCATTACCCTAAGACAAAAACAAAAACAATGTTGTTATGGAAAAATAGAGAAAACATCCATTGTATTCAGTACTTCTTGGGCATGGTATTCAGGTAAAGGCACATCTTCTGAGGACCTGAGCTCTCTTTTGAGCCAAAGTCAAGGCCAATTCCCATCAGGCTAATAAGTCACTCCTAGACTTTCTTTCATACCATCTTCTGGTAACTAAGAGAAGTGGCTTATGTGTCTAGGTTAGGTGAGCACATCTTTATTATTATTATCAGAAGAGATAAGAGAAGAAAAAGGTTAAATTTCTACCAAGTTGACTTGAATTAACACTAGTACCTATTTCCTTCCACTTCAATTTCAAAACTTAAGCACAAAGTATATATGCGTATGTGTACTTATAATAATTCTTTAAGAGATGAAACAAAAATAGGACAATATGTCTTAACTAAAATTTCCTTGAAGCATTCAGGAGAAATAAGGGAAAGACTTTTATTTCAGCCTAACAAATGCTAAACAAGCAGAAGCTGAACAAACACAGAAGGCTATACCATAGTCAAAAGAGTCAGCCTTTAATAATTGATGGTTGGAGCCCCTGTTAGTAGAAAATAATTTTTAAAAAAACGCTAAAAATGAATTATTGACATAAGAAAACACATTATACTTTTTAAATAAAAATCTTTTTTCTAATTGAAAATTGGCACCTTGCCACTAACTAAACTTGACTTCAAAAGCAACAGCTGGGAAAGCATCTTTTTAGTTCTTAATTACTATAGTACGTAAACCAACTTCTTTTTTTCCGCTTCATAAGGCACTTGTTTAGCTGAGGATGAGATCAAAGTACAAGATGTGGGAAAATAAATTATGACCTAGTCCATATATATGAAATATATTAAAGTTCCACAAAGAACCTCAGGAATAAACTTACGCCACACTTTTTTCATTATATAAAGTCAGATTGCTGAGAGCATGCTAAGCAATTAGAATGAGGTTGAGGACACCGTTTGCTCAAGCATATCTTTTCTTCTAAAAGGCTCTTACAAAATTGGAGAGGAAAATGATGTAATATGAGCTCAGTTCTCCTCTGACTACCAGGATCCACTGAGCATGGGGTAGAGGAAAGAAATGTGAAGAAGACTCCATCTCACTTCTCTAGTGTTTGGCATTGGGACTGCCTCTTATTCTTTTTAACCTAGTTTATTTTATCATGAGTCTCAGCTCCGACGTTTCCCTCTACAACCCTCAGGGACCTCATCAGAAGCAACACAGGGCCAAAATGAGGAAGTATTACTCTGTTCTGTCTAAGATAATATAGCTTTGAATCATTGCTTGTCCAACAATGGGAATGGGTTTGCTAACCAGAAAGAGTAAAAGGAATATCATTCTATTTGTATAAAGTTAAAGAGGGCTATTCTTTGAAACTTTGCATGTTTGCAACAGCTTAATGTTTACAAAGAAACTGGAAAAAAATATACATATATATATATATGTACACAGTTTTTATTCCATCTGACCCAACATTAGGCACTTTTTTCAAATGACTGCATTCTTATTAACGCATTAATAAGTAAGAACTTACTTCAAGTTAAATAAAACCATATTTTAAAACATTTTAATTTGAATTAATAGAATAATTTCTTAAATGGTAGTACTTTTCCTCTTTATGAATAGCCTTGACAGTGGGTCTAACTTGAAGAAAGAAGAAACGCTGTGGAATATTCGAATGTGAAGACATACTAATGAGAGCATTTGGAATACAAATCCCAGCATGCTGACAGCATTTTGAGAGGCATCCTCGTGAAATGTTGGCGCAAGAGGCTGGAAGTGATACTGTACAGAGGGTACGAAATGGGGTGGAGAAAAAAAAAAAAGGCCTCTATTTTTTTCTTTAAAACAAGGTACCAGTGTAGCCTGGCACAACCAAAGTAGCACCCGCCAACTTCTGACGTACCTGCAAGTCCTCGCACTTGGAGCCCTTATCCGTGGAAAATGCTTACGTGTGAGGAAGGGGTGCTGTACTACTGAGGCCTCCCTAAGAACTCAGTCATCTGAAGGTAAGTCAGATATGAAGAAAACAGGCTTTGGAAATATGGGAGAAGGGAAGCGTTTACAACGACGACGAAAGTTTATTGTAAGTACTAATATGGCTATGTTTTTAAATTTTCACAGAAAACTCAGAGAAAGGGGAAATACTGATTCTTATATAAATGTATTAACAAGTGTCAATATGAAGAAACAAAAATAATTGAGGCTAACATATCCATTCACATAAAAAATAGTAAAGGCATGCAATGTAGTATGTTTGCCGTAATTCCTATATAATGTGGGCAAGTTCCATTATGTCTCAGTGACATCATCTTTAGAACTGGGAATTTGAATTAAGTGATAGCTATAGACACTTTCTGTTCATTTCTTACATCTGTACTTTTCTTCACCTGGAGGATATTATCTTTCCAGTCCAATGTGAAATTGGGGAAATCCCAAGAAACAAACTCTTTTCAGATAATACTGATAAAACTTACAGAAAGACATGTTTTTACTAATTAACTTTTTATAGACTCAACGTCCCTTTAAATCATCTAGTTAGAAGTAACACAACCAGGGGCGCCTGGGTGGCACGGCGGTTAAGCGTCTGCCTTCGGCTCAGGGCGTGATCCCAGCGTTATGGGATCGAGCCCCACATCAGGCTCCTCCGCTATGAGCCTGCTTCTTCCTCTCCCACTCCCCCTGCTTGTGTTCCCTCTCTCGCTGGCTGTCTCTATCTCTGTCAAATAAATAAAATCTGAAAAAAAAAAAAAAGAAGTAACACAACCAATGATCTCTGATTTTGTGTCTTTGTTTGTTTTTACTTGATATTTGGTACCTACTGATCTGGTTAACGGATTTACGTATAAGGAACATGGTAAAATACGGGGAGAGAAACAAAACTTTGACTCTGGATCCAGAGAGAATTCTATTTCAACTAGGAAATTATATCTGAATTTGAATTTCTCTTTTGCCTCTCACTAACCAAATGGCTTTAGCAAATAGCTTCATCCATATCTATTTCAGGTTCCTCATCTAAAAATCAGAATTAAGAATAACATCATAGAGTTACTGAGATGTTAAATTACATACATGGAAATGGCTTAGCACACAATAGTTAAGGCTCATTTTATGCTATTTTTCTCTTTCTCCAAACTTTATAAACATAAATAAGGTTATATATATTGTCAACAGTATTAGCAGCAATCCATGATATTTATGGAAAATAAAAGTACCTCAGGATCAAATGCACTGCATATTTTAAATTCTCCCATCTCATTTCTCCACTCTCTTACTGCAAGCGGGTTAACTAGTCATTCAGTGATAGGTGCTATGGGCTCATTGTCTGAAGTGTCCCTTCAAGAAAACTAACTGGTAACAGTACAGAAAATCAGAAACACAAACCAAAAGAAATTTTTAAAAAAACGAATAAATAAAAACTTGATTAGAGGTTCAAATATCGGATACTTTAAGTGTGGATTTTTTTCTTATCTGAGAGCCAGAACTATTCAATTCTAGAGAATTCTGCTTAATAATCATTCAAATGACTGTTAATCCAAACAGGGATGATCCAGGGGCTTACGTGTTAAGTCGGCATTATAAAGCAAGAAGATATTCTGGATAACACCCTCCTTGAGGAATTGCTTTGTACTACCTGCAGGTACCTGTTAAGTGTTTCTGCAAAGCAGTGCTTAAATATTAGCATTTTTTTTACTTGAGGGAAAAGGAACACAATGGTGGGAGAGAAGCCTTCAGAAGATTCTGGTGTTTGTTTTTCAAATTGTTTACACCCTGCAAAACTGAATCGCAATGCTTCCTGATTTTTGAGCAAATATATACCAATACCTTTTCCCAAGTATGTGAGATGAGAAGGTAAATGTGTAAGACTGTGATGATGAGCGTTTGTATCCCTAACCCACTCTTCCCCCAGGTTAACTTGCCAGGTTAATTCATCCCTAGGTACTCATTCTTTAACTTCCTTTAATTGGCAATTGAGAGGTATTTCAGCAGACAGACGTGCTGCAGATACCCTAAAGACAACAGAAGGGGAAAAGTTAACAAGGGGTTCTGAGGCACTGCGACAAGGGTGACAAGGTTTGTTAAGCATGAATAAAGGGGATGAGCATTGCAGGAGGTATTATGGATTGGCAGCCTTTTCAGAAAGGTCAGCAGCTTCCTTTTATAATTGCTTCCATTCATTTCAATACAGTTTGCTAGAACACTCTAAAGCCAGAAGCTGTCTAAAGGTGGACCCGTAACTTCCCTTTCCTTCCCAGTTTCTCTTTCATTCAAAATAACTTTTCCTTTAGCAATGCTTAAAAAAAAAAATCACATACGAGGAAATCTTATTTTAAAAACTTGGGTTACAATTCTCATAAATCTTTAGTAAATTCTGTATTATTTACTTGGGAAAAATACGAGAAGATTTTGGCCCACAGAGAAAATCCTACTTTTATTGTAAAAACATTTGTAAGCACCTAAAAACTTTTGATGCAGCAGCCCAAATATCTTGGCTTCTGGAATGTAACAGTGATCACATATCAGAGATAAAGATTTCAAAAATATAGGAAATTCCCTGATGCTCTTCCTTTTCAAATTCATCTTGAGCCTCCTGTTTTTTTTTTTTCTTATTTATGAAACTTGATCCAACTTAAGTTAACCTGTTTGTGCTGAGAACAATTTCTGATACACATATCCTTAAATGTTCGAATATATTTGAGATGTTTCTTGAATATGTGTATTTCTAGTCTCATCATCCCAAACTCAGACTCAGTGGTGTTACGAGGTGCCCCTAGCCCGCAATTCTACATTTCTACAAGCATGTTATCCTCCAGGTAATTTTGATGCTGAAATTTCCTAGACAATTAGAGAAATGATGTATAAAACCACAAGATACCAGGAAAACCATCAGTTTGAAAGGAACAACATTGTTTATCAGCCTTTTGTAAATCCCTCAGGGTAATGATATATAGGCATAAGTATTCTTTTATTTCATTTTTGGTATATTTCTCCTAAGTCATTGTGGCACAAATTAGATCATTCTACTAGTCTCCTGGGCAATCTATACTGTGGCAACTGACACCTGTCTTGGGTGCTTAAAGAATAAAAAATAATAACAATAAATGTATAGTTTCATAAAAAATACATTTTAAAACAAAAACAGACTTATCTGAAAAATAAAACCATGCTATTTTCCTCGGTAGTTCTTTAAAAATTAGAAAAAATATTAGCAGGTAACACTTTTACAAATCATATGTTCATGAGTACTTCTGAGAAGTGTACACTTTGCTTTTTATGTAATTTTTTAAAATTTCTGGTCCTATATCCCACCCCACTCCTTCCAATTGTTACCGCTATACTGATATCTCCTTTGTAGGAATTTCATAATTTGTGTTCTCTTATTTGAATGGAAATTGCTGAGGTTTACCCTTCCACAGCGAACTTCCATAAGCTGTTAGTTTTGTTGGAGCAAGCAAGGCAGAGTCTTCCCTTTCCCACTCGCTTTCCTTCCCCTTTCCACCCACTTCTCTTTTCCACTCAGATATAGCCAGGAATTGGACATGTGACTTAATCTCAGTCAATCAGAAACCCTTTAAAGTGCGATCTTGTGCTAGTGGCAGAAGGAACGCTTGGTCAGATTCCCAGCAACCGCCTGGATGGTATGCAAACCATATGGTTTCTGGTGCATGCCCTTTACGTGATTCCTGCTGTTCACTGTCCAGAGCTCCTCTGACTTCTGCCAATGTCCAACCTTGGTTTGTCAGCTTTCTGCTGATTTTCTGAATCCAAATTTGCTTGTGATGATTCACTTATTGCTTAAAAATACGGTTTTTTCCCTCTGTTGCTTATAACTAAGAAACCTGAATAAACCACTTTGTTTTATTGATTTTTTTCATTAACAAAGGCATGTCTGAAAATGAACATACATAGATTTGTGTACAATTCAGAGATTATTCATGATCACATCATCAGTGATACATTGTGAGGGCATTAGGAATTAAATTCAACATTACACAGGAAATTTGAAAGGAAGAAGTCAGGAACATATAAAAATAATTCAGTATGAATTTCAGAACACACAGCTATACCAGGGAAACATCTTCCACTGATTTTGGTTGATATGAGTATTTGGTTAATCATATTTTTAAAAAGTTGTTAAAAATAAAGCAAAGTGAGAACCCATAAATTACCTGGAGCTAAAATGTGCAGATATGTTAGTGAATCAAACTTGAGCATGACTTGCTAAAACCAAACTTTAAGAGGGCATGAAAAAAGGTTGTCTTAAGTATGGAAAACAAGATTTGAGAATAGTGAAAGCATTTCTCAAATGAAGAAACTGATAAACATGTCCATGTGTACATAATATTTTTTAAATGTCACCTTTCATGTATTGAGAGTTTAGAGAGGAAAACTGAAATCTAAATGCACATAAGAGAAGCAAAAAATTTCAGCTCCACCCAATATGCTTCCATTTACTTAACACATTCATCAAGGTGAGGCAGTGTATCTAAAATTGGTGGGATAGCCTGTGAAAGTAGCTAAGTTATTATTTACTTATTATAACTGAATAAATAAAAGAGACTCCCATTTAAAAACTTCATTTGATTATGGTTAATCTCACTTCCTATGAAACTTTTAACTTCACAGCATACCATCAGCCCAGCAATGGCACTCATTGGGAATATTATAATGGTAAATATTGGAAAAATGATCATCATGGCAGTTGAATAGCGTTCTATTACAGTAAACTGAGGACACTTCAATATATACTGTAAGAAAAGATAACTGAACACAAAAGCACTGAATTTAATTTCTAGCCTGTTAGCTCCCATTTAACTGATTTTAAAGTCTTTGTTACATACACACATCTGTGTCCCTTGGCCTGTCTCCTGATCTTTTTTGAGAGAAAGGAGACTTGTAAGTGAACGTACCCAATACAGTATGTGGAATATATGCATGAATAAATAAATAAATCTGTAAGATATGAAGAAAAATATTTACCTTCTTGGGTATAGTAGTCATCAGTGCATTCAAGATAGATTTCTGAGCATGCTCCTTTCTAGGCAATTGGTAGAGTTTTATTTCCTCACTCCCTTTGAGGTTAGATGTGACCACGTAATTTGCTTTAGCCAATTAAATGTGAAATGTTAAATGATGGTCATTTCTGGGTGGAAACTTTCAAAGTCAGTGCACAATACACTATTTTTTAAAATTATTATATTTGCTGTGGAGATTGTAGAATAACATATTGAGATGAAGCTTCAGTCAACCCAAATTCCTGAATGCTATAAGACAGAGGAAAACCTCTAGCTCATCCACAGTAAATATGTATTATAAGCAAGAAATAAGACTTGCAATTTTAGATATTGTTACTGTAGCATAATCTAGCTAGTCTCATTGGTACATAGGATAACTCTGAGAGTTAAATAATGAAGGTGAAATTGCATTGTTGATAGTAAAGTTTTATATATATACTATTTTTATTGTATTTCCATAATGACTATCTTAGCATTTGTGAATGTAAAGACATTTCATAACATCTACCTATATAATTTGGCAGATCTCACTCTGAAAGAAATCAAAAGGCAGGCCAAGAAATAATTATTTTAATATGTGACAAGACTAATACTTCATTAAAAATTCTGGGAATCCCTCTGTGAGTACGCTCCTGTTTTTCCTAGTATCCCTTAAATCATCTTGACTAGAAATAAATGGGGTTTACCAGGTCTGGTCTAATCAGTGGCTTACGCTTCTTATACCCTTCAATGCTATGTATGCACAATTCTGTACTATCTAAAGTCCAACAGAAAGTACGTATTCATGTATTCTTTATCTTTTCTCTACTATTCTATATTTTCTTAGTCAATTTTATTCCTCTCTACTTTTAACAAAAACCAAAAGAAAATAAACACAAAATATCAACAACAATAAAACCAACCTGTGTGGTTGGAGAAAAAAAAAAGACCAGAAAAGTCAGAAAAGTTTTGGGGAAAAGTAGTAATCATTAGATTCAGTGCTAGTGTCATTAGGTGATACACAGGATTCCATAGGCAAATCACTGCGGTTGAGTCAACTGTTCAACTTCACTTTACTCATGTTATTGCAAATATACTGATAAAAACATTTATTAGTATTCCCTCCTCCTAAAAACAATTAAAACAACTGTTATTCTAACTATTCCAGCCAATTTAGTTTAAAGTAGAAAGATTATACATATAAAATATTGTTGGCTCCATCAAGCAAACAGACACACATTAAAATACGATGCAGTTTTCTGATTCTGCCCCAATTATCCAAACTTGCAGTCCTCTAACAGTGATGGAGCCAGGACACTTCTCATTCTTTATAAATTGTTTCTTCCTAAGACAAATTTTACCAAGAAAAAGGTGACTTATAAATTCAAATTCAAATGCTGATGAGAATAATTTCATCATTAGCTAACAGTCAATATACTCTTCTTATGAATCATGGCAGAGGAATAAAGCTATATATTCTGGCGTGTTGTATCCAGGGTTACCTCAGGAAAAAAAAAATGTTAGGTAGGCAAGATGGTTTTTAAAGTCTTCTCTGTTCTGGTGTTTTTCTCATTCCCTACTTCAAAGGTAAATTTTCCTACTCCGCTCAAACTCCCATTAGGATTCTTCCTTTTCCCATTATAAAAGCATACTCTTAAGAGTAGAACAAAAATTTTTCAGGGCGCCTGGGTGGCACAGTCGTTAAGTGTCTGCCTTCAGCTCAGAGCATGATTCCGGCATTATGGGATGGAGCCCACATCAGGCTCCTCTGCTATGAGCCTGCTTCTTCCTCTCCCACTCCCCCTGCTTGTGTTCCCTCTCTTGCTGGCTTTCTCTATCTCTGTCAAATAAATAAATAAAATCTTTAAAAAACAAATTTTTTTCGAGTTTTGTAACAACTGGAGAATAACTGTTATCATTCATCATTAATATTCCATGAACAATCACAATTTGAAGTTGAAAATTCAAATTTTCACCTTGGATTACAGAAAGCAACAAATGGGTAGGTTGAGGGAATGATCTGAGAGTGAATAAAAGTGTCATAAAAATCTGAAATCATAGAGTGGATCTACAAGTTCTCATTTCTCCAGTAGTTTCAAGTAGTTTCAACATTTGCAGGAAGAAAAGCAAAAAACCAAAAACAAACAAACAAAAACCCAAAATAAGTGAGAATTTCTTTAGTTAGGATTTTGTAGAACAGTTTCATTCAAATAAAATATACCAATTAAAGTATCATAACTACCCCACAGCCTAACCTGAATCATGTTTCAGTAGGTTTTTCCACTATCCCTTACATACTCTTTCCCTCCCAGTCAAAAGAGGCTACATGTAATCTTCCCTATTCATGTTTCCTAGCATGCTGGATTCATTCTATATAGATGCAAGTAACTGAGCTAAAAGGCAGATCCCAGAAGAGGCAGAAGAGGAGGAAGAGGAGGGGGAGGAGAGGGGGAAGAGAAGAGAAGGGGGGAGGAGGAGGGGGGGAGGAGGAGGGGAGAGGGAGGAGGAGGGGAGGGGGAGGAGGAGGAGAAGGAGGAGGAGAAGAAAAGGAGAAGGAGAAGGAGAAAGAAGGAGAAGGAGAAGAAAAGAAACAAATACAGAAATCTTTCTAAAAAGGCACTCTCTTGTGCATATATTCCCTTAATGTTATGAATATTTGAGAAAGAAAATGTGTAAAATCTATTTTAATTATTTCAGTTGTGATTTAATCATTTTATCCTGTCAACATACTTCTAAATTCAATGCTATGTTAAAATCAACTCTTCTGCTGACTCTGTTTCTTTAAAATGCTACTTCAAGCTACTTTTTGTTCAGTCTAAATTTGAATGTGTGCAAAAAATAGATTACTTATGGCACTCACCCATTTAGATGTCAGAAGAAGTTCTACATGTCCACTAAATTAAAACATCCTAATCATCGGCTGTCAAGCCTTAGAGAATTTGGCACTGCCTCATATTTCTGTTTATGACAGCTCACGGAGGGCATGCTGTGAACTGCTTTTTTTCTGCTTAGGACCCAATTAGGAGTGACAAATGCAGGAGTTTTAATATACCCAATACAAATATGTGATATTAAGCATATATCTCGAGGTGAGGTCACTAAGTTATTTGCCAATGTTCAACATTCTGAAAGAGGAGAATTAATGCTCTGGCACTGGAAAGACTCTAGATCAAGAAGTCAAAATACTGTTTTGCAAAGTAAAATGGCCCTTGGAAAGTGGAACTGCCTAAAGGTGGTGAGAGAATAACTGACTCCTACAAAGAAAAAAAAAAAAAAAGTGGAGACTTAATCTCATTGAGAACATTGAAGAAATACAATAAATCTTTAGTGGCCTAGTGAGGTAAAATTTCTAAACAAGGAAGAATTTTCTTTGATTGTTATTGGAGGGTTTTCTGGCAGATATGTATAAAATGATTAAAGAAAATAAACAGATTGAAAGAGACCTAGGAGGAAGACAGCCATTGCTTCTATTTCCTGCCATTGAACAACCAACGCTTCCTTACTTGGATGAACAACCAACTCTTCCTTACTCCCTTCCTTCCTTCCTACTTCCTTTCTTGGATTACTTCCACAAGTCCTTATAGAACTTTGTGATAGAGCAAGGAAAACAAAACTAAACTAAACTAAACTAAACTAAACTAAACTAAACTAAAGACACGATTCTCGATTAGGAGTGATGTTAAAAATAACTGTGATAAACTGTGTACCCAAGCAAAATTATTATAGATAGATGTGCAGCTTTATCAGGCCACAGTGCCATCATTATACCCAACTATCCATCTTCTCACAAGCTTCCCTGTGTCTCCAAGGAAATAATCTGTAACTTCAGGCAGTTAAGGAAAACATAATTTGGAGAACATCAAAACAATCCACATTGTCACACACTGTGCCTCTTGAATTCTGTGATTGCTGGACTTTATAAGCAGCGATAGCATCATGATGATACATGTGTGCCCCTTAAGCCGTCTGGTAAACTTGGAGCCTTTTTGTAACGTAAGAAAAGGCATTTTAGAGATGTTCTAAACCCTCCAGTTCGAACGCAGATTTTTTTTTTTTTTTTTTTGCAGGGAAGACTGATACCCTTTTTGCAGTATAAATTCTGTAAAAATCATGGACTTCCCTGTAGTTGTAAAGATTGTAGTTCTCCTTCCTGCCACTAAGCCACTGAGAATACTGATCACTGAGTTTATTACAGCACTTACTGAAGTGTTATCTTTCAGCCAACTCTGTTATTCATGAGCTGATTATCGAGGTGGTGGATTACCTCTGTTCCACCTTGTCTTTCCTTTTCCTCTACTACCTGCCCATTGGCTATTCACATGCTCGTTAGCATTTCTACCAGTCGGCAAGTAACAGAAGGAAGGGGGAATAAAATAGCAGTCAGTCAATTTTATTACTTGTTAGCAGCCCTTATAAAGGTTTGGTAGAAGAAGAAAATTTAAAATAGTCTTTAAAATTAGGTTTGGGGGATTATCTATGGCTTTTATTTATTCATGTTCTTTCTCTTGTCTATTAACATAATCTATGACTATTGCATTTTACAATTATCTTGGATAAAAATGTGCTTTTAGTGGAGATAGCTACATTTCATTAATAAAGCTGTGTATAGTCTGTGAAACACATTGGGAGCTTTCATTATGCTGGTATAAGTACACATGTAAAATATTATGATTAAAACTGACTACTTAAATAATGTTGGTAGTATTTAATAATTGATATTTGCAACATGGAGTAAGAGCCATCCAATGAAATATGCAATATTTAAAGTTTCCACCTGCAGGTTTTCATATTCTTGGGTTTCTAGTGCTTCACAAGCATTCAGAACACCATGATTTCCAGTTTATAATACACCAAGAAGTTTAAGCTTAAGGCACTAGTGATATCATGTCCCTTTTCCATACAAAATTCAACACAGTGGTTACTTACAGATGGTATAATTCTATAATGCCAATATCATTTTTTGTGCATCATTATTTGCCCTGACCCTAAATTGATAGAGTATCCTACCTAGATGCTTTGCAAAGTGCCAGCACATAATGTAGTAAGATATTCCACTTCAGAGAAAAATAAACAACCTTACACAGCATTTTCGAAAGTTTGACAAGTGCCTTTTTTTTTTTTTTTGTCTAAGAATATAAACTGTCAGAGTTATTACCTTGGGTATCTCTCATTCTACACTGCCAGATCAATAATCATTAGTATAATCTTGCTACAGGAGGAAAAAAATGACTCACTGATGATATATAGCCTGAAATACTAATTCATATTAAAGTTTTAAGGGCTATTATCTTAAATATTTCTTTTTTTTTTAAGATTTTATTTTTAAGTAATCTCAACACCCAACTCAGGGCTCAAACTTATAACCCTGAGACCAAGAGTCTCATGCTCTTCCAACTGAGCCAGCCAGGTGCCCCTTAAATATTTCTTAAGGAAGTCAGTGTGTAGCCTACCTTCCTGGCAGAGAAGCGTTGACTTCTTAAATGAGGTATGTTCTGAGGACAAGCTATTGCCTCCTTGTCTCATTTGAAATGGCCTCTATACTGCTATTTTTCTCAATAATAATTATCGTTGGGCAGACACTCTTCAATAATAATTCGTAAGTCTTTTTGAATTTCTTCCCACCTGGTTGAGACTGTAGATTAAAATGAGGAATTCTTACCCACAGCAATGCCAGAATGAAAAACAAACAAACTCAGAATAAACATAGCTAAAAGTCCACAGAAGAATTAATGGCATAAATAAATGAATAAACAAATATATATGATTATAGATGTGTTTTGACATTAACCGCAATGTGAGTAGAAGTTCTATCTTTAGTGATCGTATAAACACATTCCTCTCTAAAAATTATTTCTGGGAGAGATGGGACGTAATGTATAGGTAGGGCAGGCATACCAGGAAGAGAGAAGGTAAAATGGATTCTCATGAATGAAGAAAAATTTGTAAGGCCACAAGGTTGGTGGTTTTCACTCCATCGAAAGACTTGTTAAAAACAAGACAACAGGGCCAAAGTGGACTCCTTATTGCTAAGCCCCACATCACCAAACCGAGATTTAATTACAGTTTTGCCCTCTCCCAGAAATCAAACCTTAAACTAGTCAGTCACGAATCACCACCTCAAGACTAGGGAGGTAATCTGCCTGATAGATTCCTCCCATTCCCTAAAGGAAAGTGACCTTGCCACAACCAATTCACTTTTTGCTAGTGTAACTCCCTTGTTCCCACTCCCTTCTGCCTATAATAGTCTTTCATTTTGTACAGCTCCTTAGAGCACCTTTCTTTTAGCTAGATGTGATGCTAACTGGTTTCATAACCTGTTGAATAAAGCCAGTAATATCTTTAAAATTTACTCAGCTGAATTTTATTTTTTAACAGACACCATGCGATATCTCTCCCAGTTTTGGCAATGGCAGATGGTGTACGTATTGAAAAGAGAACTACTCAGTATTTCTCTCTGAAATATGCTGTGAAAGTAACACCATATTGACGCCCTACCAATACCGACACCTGCACTCTTTAGCATCAGTCAGAGAAAATATTGTCTTGCTCCTCAGCCTCATACAATATCTTATAGAAAACTGTCTAGCCTTCCCAGGCACTAATGTATGGGGAAATCAGTGGTTGTAGCAAGCTAAGTATCTAAGGGTAATGAGTAAAACAGTAAATTGTAGACAAATTCTGTAATGCCAAGATTGGAGAACTGTTCCAATTGTCTGATCAAAGCACTCTTCCAGAACCCAGTTGAAAAATCTCTGCCTCCCCCCTTTTTTCTTGTTAGATTGAAATAAAGGAGTTTAAATACTTCACTCAGAAAGTGACATACCATGAGGAAGAATAAAGATCATTCAATTCCTGAATGTTTGCCTGAATGGAGCCTTCACATGAACTGAGCAATGATGTCAAAAATGAATACATAGGAGATTAAGTGTGGCTTCCTGGCAAAAGTGCTCACCACCATTAAGGTGGTACCACCATGTCCATAGGGGAAAAAAAAGATTTAAGATAAAAATCATCGTAATTACATCCCAAAGAAGTTTCAGAATCAAACATGGATAGAATAATATTTTTAAACTCTCAGGAATGGTTTGGTCTCCACAAGTATCTTTTTTTGCTCAAATATTTGAGGACATTTTTCCAGATGCTTTGACTGTAGGCCAGTCAATATTTTGAATAATCTAGTGACTCCAAGGATGGCTTCATGGTAGAAGAATTTGAATGTGACTCCCCCACTCCCCACCCAAATCAGGGTGTATTGTTGGTATTCTGAAGGACTACCTATCTTCTAGATTCTACTGTTCATCTATCTATGCCTTGGAGACTCTAGATCTTCCCTTGTTGGACTGTTCTGAGTGATGAAGTCAAGGCTAGATGGCTACAAAATTCTTAGGCTGAAGATTTGCAGAGGAAGGATGGCCTCTGCTCTCCTATGCTACTCTTGTTTCAGGGATAAGTTTACTATTCTGCAATTTTGTATGTTCCACCTTGTAAGGAATATAAAACACAAAGTGCTTAAAGAAGAATGGTTACCTTACATCATACATGAACTTCCAAATTTTTCCACTATAATGGAAAGTTTCTAAAAGCTAGGGCATATCATCTCTGGCTCACTACTATATTCCCAGAGACTGCACTGTCTGGTAAAAGTAATCTATTAAAAACAAATTGCAACCATATTTACATGGAGGCATCAAAGAGCATTTGGTTTCCTCCAAGTCCAAGGCCATCTCTCATGGCACAATTCCTGTTCTTCCAAATATATTGTAGGTGGTTTTGGCCAACATATGTTTCTTCAAAAAATCATCCAAGGTGTGAATACTGACTGCTTAGGAAGTTCCTTTATTTTTGATAAATATTCTTTTGTGTTGGATGTTTTTGTTCTAATGATATATGTTCAAGTTTTGTCAGAGTGAGACAAAATCCTATTAGAAATTAATAAAATTATACTTCCTATACACCTGGAGTATCTCTCTCTAAAAAGATTGTTATTATTGTTATTATTGTTTGTAATTCTTGACAACACCATCTAAACATGGATATGGTCTTTTTAAAATAGACTACTTTTGCAAAATAGAAAAGAGAAGAGAAAATAAGAGTTGTATCATCTCCTTATCCCAAAAACTGAACTATGGGCTATCCTTGATTGTCGTAGAATTTCATGACTTTGCTAGATAAAATGTATCTAAATAACTTCAACTTTGTTTTCTCAAAGCCAATTGCTTACAATTGACTGAGTAGTGGATCTACAGTAGTCAAGGCCTCTCTGGAAATATGCATGATTACCTTTGGCTACAATGACTAACTGAAAAGACTGCTCAATCTTCACAGGTGTCACGTTCTGCTCTGGTAACTCCTCACATTTTTATGGGAATTGGCAAATAACTAAATATTATTTTAATTCATTATCGGTGATACTTTTAAGCCCTGTTATATTTAAGATGTAATATTAACATCCTCTCATTCTAGCTGTGGAAATAGGCATGTTAATAAAATGTCTACAATATAAATCATATTGTTAAAAACACTTAGCATATGCTGACCACAATGGAAACAGAGAAGAGTGGCAATTAATTTTGGCCTAAGGACTCATGAGAGGTTCCAAGAGAAAAACCTTTCCCTTAGGAATGCTCATGAGAGACTCTTAAGATTTTGTAAAGGCAACATAATTCAATTAGAAAATCATTTATGAATGGCCATTATGTCTAAGATGCTAAGGCACTGTGCAAAGTACTTACTTGGAAAGTACAAAGATGGGGGAAAAAACACTCATTTATATCAAATTGCTTGGTATATAATGGAAGAGAAAGATGTACAAATCTCATTATAACACAGTAATACTTAGAGGCCATGTGACAATAAAGAAGGAGAAATTAATTCTAGCTTGGAAATTATGAAAGTTTTCTCATGGAATAGTCATCTGTTCACTTATTCAGCCTTTCATTTAATAATTTATATAACAAATCATGAGGTAGGTACTGTTCTAGATACTAAGAATACACTGAAGGCCAAAACAGACATGAGGAAAGTTACATTATAGTCTGGGAAATAATGGAACAAACAGCTAAATAAATAAGAAACCATCCAATGCTAAAACATGCTATTCTGGATAATAAATTTCAGCTTCAGAGACATGAAATTAAATGGCTAAAGAAAGCTTCTCTGTAGACATTACCATTTTAGCTGTGTTCTGACTGACAAGAAGGAGACAACTTTTTAAATACCAGAGGAAAGACTCTTCTGGGAACAATATGCAACTTGTCCAAAGGCTTAATGTAGAAATGGAAGATGCCAGTTTGAATAGAGCTAGATGATGGGGGATGGGTGGGTGGGAAGGAGAAGGGGAATAAACCAAAGTAATACAAAGAGTAGGACAAGGCCAGATCACATAGGGCTTCATAAACTAGAATTTGGAGCTTATTCTAAGTACTACAAAAGGCACAGGAGAATTTTAAGCAGGTGCTTTACAGGATCCCTTTTGCATCTGTGAGGTAACAAAGTGACAGTGTTTCCCAGTTGTATGGCTACTTCAGTAGTCCAGGATAAATGTGATTTCTTTCTTTTTTTTTTTTTTAAATTAGAATTGTCAGAGTGGAGAAGAAAAGAAGTGGATTAAATCAGAATATTTTGGAATTATACATTTGACTGGAGCATTGGTTGGGTAATGGGAAAGTGGGGTATTTAATCTGATCCTTAAGTACTTCAACCAGGGAGATAAGAGAAAGTTACTATGAAAGTAAAAAGAAGACAGGTAGCTTGGTTGGAAGAGACTTATCCTTAGAAGCAGGAATAAGGCTGCTATGCACAGGGTGAGAATATTAAGGTTACATATTATGTGATTATTGAAAGTTCTGAATTATATAGACAAAGAAGACAAGAGTAGTGGGAGTGATCAGATATAGAATGTTACAAGTGCAGTAGTTGGGTCTGAAATTTCCTGTTTGACTCTTAGAGGAGAATATGGGCCATTATTTTCTAAAAAAAAAAATGTGAACACATAATTTTTTTAATAGAGAAGTAATAGATACCACAAAGTAATATGAAGATTTAATGGTTAAAATACTACAACCCAGAAATGACCAGTCAACATACTGGTTTTGAATTTAAAATGTCTTATTTTTTTGCAATCATATAATGTATCTCACACATGTTATTAGTTAATTGTTGATATTGATAATAAACACATGTTAAAAATGTTAAGAAAAATTATAACCATTACTTAGACAATAAAGTGTTTGTCTATGTCACAAATCACTTCATCAGCCAAGGAATTAATTGGCTCCTGTAATTGTGTGGCCGAGGAATAGCTTAATTCAGGAATAAAACAACATCCTTAGGATCCACCAATTGACTCTTATTCTTCTGTATGTCAGCAAGAAAGCCACACAGTAAAATGCCAGCAAGGTCACTGCACATGGCCCAAATCTGAATCTCACCCCAACAAATCTAGAGAAAAGAGATCTTTTTGGTGTTGTCTATAAAAGTTATTAATCATGATTATTCATTGTCTTAGAATGATCACTTGTCTCATCCAACCACTGTGGTGGATGTGGTAGAATAGCCTAATTAGTTTAGCCTAAGTCACAGGTCTATAACCCAGGAAAAGGTGTGTAAATCCCACCTAAAATCATATACTGGGAGTAGGGGAAAAGTCACATTCTCCAAAATAAGATTGGTATGCTCTTCCCATAAGAAAGGTTCTGGATAATGACAGTAAATGGTTAATTCAACAGAACGTCCAAACTGTGAGAGTGAACTGTAATACATTAGTTTCTTCTTAACAGGTTACAGGTGGACCAATATATAGGTCTCCTGTATCTTTAGAGAGTTCAATAAAGACTGGCAAGGTACCCTGGATGGGAATGGTCTTGTGCGTTCAATTCAGAATGATAATCACATTTATTTTCTAGATCCCTAATGTAAAAAATAAACAAATAAGTAAGTTTGGGAGGCACTGCCCTATAATGCCAACAAAAATAAGATACATATATTACAAAGAGATTTTAAAAAGTGAAAGAACCTAGAAACTTTATAAACAAAAAGCACATATGCATGTAAAATTAACTATAAATACTTTAAATACCTCTACATAAAGGCAAAAATTATTAATGTAGTTTAAAAATATTACACTATCTTGTTTATCAGTGCTATATCTCAAATAGTAACTCTTGAATAGTAAAACATAAAGGATAGGTTGAAATGTATTAGGCAAAGGCAAACAATAGAAAAAAAAGGCAGTGAGACAACATTGCACACAAAGTAGAATTCAAGGGAAAAATTACATTAAATAAGACAGAAAAAGGAATTTACTATTTACAAAAACTTCAATTTTCAATGAAAAGATAATTTTACAACAGTAATTAACTTTTACATATCTGATAAAATTACTTCTAAATACAGAAAATTTATTTTTAAAAAGTACATAGCAATACTACAAAAAACATAAATGTATTAAAGCATTTTATGTTTTCTCTCAGTCCTAAAAATCAAGGCCAACAACGACAAGACTATTTGGTTCATAATACTGAATACTGATGAACTGGATATTGATAAATACACTGTAATGCTCTCTTTTCAAGAGTTCATGGAGAATTTATAGAATTATTTCAACATAGTATCCAAAATATTTTGAATATTTCAATTGTTTTTATTCAAAAAAAGAAAGTAAAAAAAAAACCGTTTAGAATTTCTAGAAGAATTATCAGAAAAAAGTGGTGGGTGTTGATGTCACTGAAAGTAGAAGAGTAGAGAATTCTAAAACTGTCTTTCTAAACAGCAATATTTAAGTTGATGAAAAATATCTGAGTCAATGTTTTATGGAATCTAGTCATATTCCAGCATAATAGTAGGCCATGAAGATAGCCACACTCCTCATGAAGATTGCTGGTACCGCAGGGAGCAATACAGATGTTATTCTCAAAGAATTGGAGCGTTTTGACTTGTCTGGTAGCTCCACAGAGGACTGACTCAAGGTCTTGCCTTTGTTTCACCCACTTTGGATCTTTCTAGGGATGACCTGGCTTCTCAAGTGACATTTGTCAAAAGAACTTAAGGAGGAACATACTAGGTGCAGCCACCTATGACAAGGGATAACAGTTGGGGCAAGTGATGTACAAACTGAACAGACTGAGGTAGGAGATACATGGAGGAATAAGGACTTTGAAAAGTCCCTGAGTATATCAGAAAATCTACAAGGCCATATGCACTCCTAGGACTAGCTATAAGGTCTGAATAAACCTGATAAACTGTAAGTTTTCACCTGTACTAACATTTACACTCCATAGAAGTGTGAAGAAAAATCTCAGTTCAAGTTGTAAATGTCCTGGCTAAGCATTGAAGGGGTTCTCCAACATGAGACAATCTGAAAAGACTGGGAGAGTACTTTCTTTGTTTTGTTTATTTTTTGATTAAGGAATTTAAGGAAATCTCTGTCAAAACACCAAGAAACCACTACTCTAAGGAACAGAGATGTCAGTGGCAACACACAACAAAGAATTCAGTGTTCACAAAACTAGTTTAGAAAAGCTACTATACAAACAACAATAACCTACAATAAACAGCAACACTAAACCCTGAGGGGGGAAGGAATCTAATTTCAAGATTTACCACATTATAATAGTCAAATATCTGACTTAAAAAAACTGAAGCATGACATAAAAAAACTGAAGCATGGCATACAAGAAAGTCTGACCTACTCTTAGGAAAAAAATAAATACAAAGGGTCTCAGAGAAAACCCAGATATTGTATGTGCTAAATATAGATGTTTTCTACATGGTTTAAGAAACTAATACGATTTAAAAATTATTAGTCTATAGGCCAATATTACTGTAATTTTGTCTTATAACTCCACATTTTCTTTTCAAAAATTATTAGTTTCTGTTTGGAAGTACACAATATATAAAAATCTAATTTTGTGACATCAACTGAAAGAAATGGAGACAGATGTAAAGGAACAGAGTTCTTGTATGTTAATGAAATTCAACTTGTATAAATCTCAATTAGTGTGCTATAATATTAGGATGCTAAATGCAACCTCCATGGTAACACAAAAAATACTTATATACAAAAGGAAATGATAAAATAATAGAAACATTTTACTATAAAAAATCAACTAAACACAAAAAGAGGACAGAAAAGTAGAAAATCAGGAACAATAAAGTTATAAGGCATATAGAACACAAATAGCAAAATGACAAAAGTAAGTCCATGCTAATCAGTCACCCTTGAAAAGGAAGGGAATTTTGACATATGCTACAACATGGGTAAACCTTGAATACATTATCCTAAGTGAAATAAGCTAGTCACAAAAGGCAAATATTGTATTATTCTGCTTGTATGAGGTACATAGAGGAGTCAAAAATCATAGAGACAGAAAGTATAATATTGGTTTCCAGGGGCCCAGGGGAGGGAGAAGTGGGGAGTTTTTGATTAATGGGTATAGAATTTCAATCTTGCAAGATGAAAAGAGTTCTGGAGATGGATAGGTGTTAATGATTGCACTGCAGTATGAATGTATTTAATACTACTGCACTATACACCCCAAAATGGTTAAGATGGTAAATTTTACATTATGTGTATTTTACCACAAGAAAAATAAATAACAACAGCAACTCTTAACAAACTAGGAATGGAAGTAATCAAAGCCATATGTATTGGTAGGAAGCCAGACATATAGACCAATGGAATAGAATAAAGAGTCCAGGAATAAACCCTTGTGTATATGGTGAAATGATCTTGAACAAGGGTGCTAAGGGTACACAATGAGAAAATGACAGTCTCTTCAACAAATGATATTGGGAAAACTGGATATCCATATGCAAAAGAATGTAGTTTGACATTTACCTTACACCCTATACAAAAGTTAATTCAAAATGGATTAAACATCTGAAACTGTAAAACTCCTAAATAAAATATAGGGGGAAACCTCTATGGCATTTGATTTGGCAATAATTTCTTACATATATGACACCAAAGGCAAAAACAACCAAAGTACATATCAGCAAATGACATCACACACACACACACACACACACACACACACACAAATTCTGCACACCAAAGGAAACAATTCTGAAGTGAAAAAGTAACCTACAGAATGGGAGAGGATATTAACAAACCATATATCTTATAAGAGGTTAATATTCAGAATATATAAAGAACTCTTACAACTCAACATCAAAAATAATAATATAACAACAACAACAACAAAACAACCTTGTAGATTAAAAGTTGGCAAAGAACTTGAATAGATATTTCTACAAAGGAGATACACAAATGGCCAAAAGATATATGAAAAGATGGCTCAACATCACTAGTCATCAGGGAAATGCAAAACAAATCACAATAAGATATTACCTCACACCTGTCAGGATGTCTTTATCAAAACAAAACAAAAACATAACCAAAGGAATCCCCCAGAACAAACAAAAATACACAAAAAATAACAAGGGAGATGTAAAGAAATTGGATCCCTTATGCACTGTTGGTGGGATTGTAAAATGATTCAACTATCATGAAAAACAGTATGGAGGTTCTTCAAAAAATTAAACATAGAAATACCATATGATCCTGCAATTCTACTCCTTAAATAGACAAAAGCCTTGAAAATAGGATCTTGAAGCGAGATTTGCACATTCCAGAATTATTCACAATAGTCAAGAGGTGGAAGCAAACTAAATGTCCATCTATGGATGGATGGTTAAATAAAATGTTGAACAGATATAAATGGAATATTATTCAGTCTTTAAAAAAAGAGAATCCTGTCATATGCTACAACATGGATGAATCTTAAGAATATACAAAGTGATGAGCTCCAGGTGCTGTATGGAAGTATTGAATCACTATATTGTACAACTGAAACTATTATTACACTGTATGTTAACTAACTGGAATTTAAATACAAACTTAAAAGAAAAAAATGTGCAAGGTGCAAAAAGCCATAAAAAGGCAAGCACTGCATGATTCCACTTATATGAGGTATCTAAAATAATCAAATTCTTAGAATCAGAACATATTATAGTAGTTTTCAGAGGCAGGGAAATGGAAAGAATGGAGAGTCAGTGTTCAATGGGTACAAAATTTCAGTTTTGCAAGATGAAAACTTTCTTTTTCATCTTGCCCAACAATGTGCATAGAGTTAACATTACTATAAAGTAAACTTAAAAAACAATTTTTAAAAGATAATGACTGTAGAAGTTTTATTTATAGAGGGTTTTTTTTTTCTTTTGTGTGTGTATGTGTGTGTGTGGTTGTTGTTTGTTGTTTTTTAAAACCAAGGAAATGAAATGGAATTCCCTGTGTTCCTCCACCTCCAAACAAAAACAACAAAAGCATTTCTTTCCACCACATGGACCAACATTCACCTCTAAAAACTATATTTCCCCTCACAGTTACAAAGAAAATTAATACCCAGAAATAACTGAGGTCCATAGGTCCACTCCTGGGCTCACTCTTCTGCTGACCTTAAAATTAAGATAATAATTTTATGATTTTTACCACAATTAAAAAAATTCTCAATAATAGTAACTTTGATTTCTCATCAGAAACCATGCAGGCCAGAAAGAGAGGGTGGCATTTTTAAAGTTCTAGAAGGAGATATGCTGGGTGGCTCAGTGAGTTAGGCATTGGAATCTTGATTTCCACTCAGGTCATGATCTCAGGGTCGTAGGATCAAGCCCTGCATCAGGCTCCCTGCTCAGTGGGGAGTCTGCTTGGGGTTCTCTCTCTCCCTCTGCCCCTCCACCTACATGCTCACTCTCTCTCTGTCAAATAAATAAATAAATATTTTAAAAAAATGCTAAAGGGAAAAAATTACCTGCCATTAGGAATTCTATGTTTAGCAAAACTATCTTTTTAAAAGTGAAGGGGAAATTAAGACATTCCCAACTAAACAAAAGCTAAAGTTTAAATTTATCCCAAATGAGAGAACAAGATAAGGCCACATCCATAGATCTAAGCAAAATAGATATAAGTAATATGCCTGATGGAGAATTTAAAGCAATGATCATAAGGATACTCCTTGGGCTTGAGAAAAGAATAGAAGACATGTGAGACTCTTACCACAGAGATAAAAGAGAAAAAAGAATCAATCAGAGATGAAGAGTGCAATAAATCAGATTATAAACATGCTTGATGCAAGGAACAACAGGCTGGAATAAGCAGAGGAAGAAATTAATGACCTAAAAACCAAAGTAATGGGAAGCAATGAAGCTGAACAAAAGAGAGAAAGAATTATGCAATACAGGAATAGACTTAAGGAACTCAGTGACTCCATCAAATGTAATAATTCCTATTATAGGAGTCCCAGAAGGAGAAGAGAGAGAAAAAGGGGCAGAAAATTTATTTGAAGAAATAAGAGCTGAAAATTTTCCTAATCTGGGGAAGGAAAGACACATCCAGATCCAGGAGGAACAGAACTCCCATCAAAATCAACAAAGCCAGGCCAATACCAAGATACTGTAATTAAATTTACAAAATAAATTAATAAAGAAAAACTCTTAAAAGCAGCACTACAAAAGAAGTCATTAACTTACAAAGGAAAACCTATAAGGCTAGCTGGAAATTTTTCAGCAGAAAGTGGCAAGCCAGAAGTTATGATATATTCAAAGTTCTAAATGGGAAAAATCTGCATTCAAAAATATTCTATCCAGCAAAAGCTATCATTCAGAACAGGAGATATAAAGAGTTTCCCAGATAAACAAAAACAAAAGGAGTTTTTGACCACCAAACCAGCCTTGCGAGAATTATTAAAAGGCACTTTTTGAGTGGAAAAGAGAGACCAAAAGTGACAATATAAAGGCAGGAAACAGAAAAGTAGTAAAAATGAATATTTCTCTAAAAATGAGCCAAGGAACAAGAAAAAAAAAAGAATACAAAATAAAATAACATATATCTAAAATGTAGGAAGGAGAGGAGAAAAGAATGGTTCAAACTTAATGACCATTAATGTCATTGTTGAATCACTATACTGTGCATCTGAAACTAATATTACACTGTATGTAAACCAACTGGAATTTAAATAAAAACTTTTAAAAATTATATATTGGCATAAATATTATAAACATCCTCTCCAAACTTAGATTCTCTGATCACATGCAAAAAATAGCAATTAAAAAAAATTAGAAGCTTAAAAATGAGCAAATAGGAAAAACTGATTTGACAGGTGTAGAGAAAACAACATTGAAAAAAAAAACATCTTAGGAAGTGAGGATGGAAAAATACTACGCCAAATAATAAAAAACAAAATAATTCAGGGAAGCAGATAATTCTGGAACCAAAATTAATGAGAAAAATCTATTAGTATTATTTAATATTATTTAATATGGTTTAATAATACAGTTTTATTGTTATTGTTTTTATGCTTGTCTTTGGTGATTTGCCAAATTAATCTTCTCATATATAATGTCCAGGAGATAGTATTCTAGAGTTACCTATGCTGGAAAGTACATTTATAATTTGTTTTTCCCTAATTAAATCCTAATTTACCCCCTTATATCACTCCACCATTAAAGTCCAAGATTCAGCAAGTGAAAACTGAGGCTGAACTAAAAATTCAGATAATATAAAAATAATTTCAATTAAAGTGGAAAGTTGGATGGATGTGTTGCCTCAGCCTGAACTTAAGCATGGTGTTGAAATTACCAAATGCACCATTGTGAGGACTGCCAAGTGAGTAAGATGCTGAGGAAAATATTTGAATATAAATCCAGTCTGGCTATAATTTATATTTCACAATCTTAATATAAGTATTAAAAATTCCTTTATTTCAATTTTAGTATATCTCATGACCAAACTAATTGTACACAGTTTAACAAATTTATGATAGATTTAGATTTTAGAAGATAAAATTTTGGCATTTTACTTTAGAATTTATGCTAAAATTTAAAGTAAACATTCTTGTACTTTGGTAGCACTTTTTCCTTAATATATATAAATTTGAACTCTCCAAGTATAAGTCCTAAGTCTTCAGCTTTATAAGACACTTCATATTTTAAAATATTTTTAAATGCTTCAATGCCCTCTTCCTATACTGTGGAAATTCTAGAAGCCTTTCAATATGTTTAAGGAATTTCAGTTGTATGAGGGGAAAAAAAAAAAGAGGTAATGTTTCTGTCGTTAGTCTACTCTGCAGTCTGCTTTTCTTAACCTGCAGCCAGATGTGACTAACCATCTGGTCTTAACCTTCTTGGTCTTGTAATTGATATTTGCTGCCCCATCTTGACTGCAACTTCATTTTATTTTTTAATATTCCAAACACCTTTTACATAGGTTAGCTTGTGTGTTCATCTTTTCCGAAAGATTTGGAGAAAAGGAAACACTAAAAATTAAATGCTATCATTGTACCTCGTAATAATCATTATCATTGCGCAATCTGATTTGTTACTCTGGGTCCTCTTTTGGCCTAGACAGTCTTCATTTACTTATAGTCCCCTCACTACAAAGCTATCCCCTCACTACAAACCCAAGATTTCCTTAATTTATTTTGCATAAAATTCAACTCTATTTTTTGTGACTTTGCCTGAGGCTAAGGATGTGGGAGTTGAGTTGCTCATTGCCCAATGGCCTTAAATGTGCTTTGCTAAAAAAACAACTGTCTTCCTGAAGATGAGTCATTACGCACTTATTATATGAAAGTGGCTACCCCCATATTTTTTTTTAAAAATATTTTATTTATTTGTCAGAGAGAGAGGAAGAGAGCAGCAGGCAGAGGGGGAAGCAGGCTTCCCCACTGAGCAAGGAGCCTGATGTGGGTCTTGATCCCAGGACTCTGGGATCATGACCTGAGCCAAAGGGAAATGCTTAACTGATTGAGCCACACAGGCATCCCTGGATTTTTCTTAAATGTACACTAAAAAGCTGGTTTCCTCCCCTCCCCCTGTACATGCAGATAGCCTTAAAGTTTTCAACTGTTTTTTAAAATATTTCTAGTTAGATAATCCTTGAAGAGAAATGATATACATGTTTTAAAGATACTGTGTACTTGCCTTATAATTTTTCTTTGCAAGAGTCTCATTGAGTTATTCTATTCCCTAACCCATAAGCTATTTTTTTGAAATTAAAAAAGGCAATATATGTGATTAGAAAAAGAAAACAATACTATATAATGGACATTGAGAAATAGTGACTTTAATACTGATGTCTAGTGCCTCTATTCTTCCTAAAGGCAATCATTACAAACAATTTCTTATATCTTTCTAGATATTCTGATTATATACATGCATATATACACCTTAAAAATGGTAATAAGCTTTTACATACTGCTTTGCTGCTCACTTTTTTGTTTGTTTGTTTAGCTTTATATATTGGGTACATTTCATATCAGCAATATAGCTCTAATTTTTATATGGCCATGAAGTATTCACTTATATGGATATATTGTGATGTATTTATTCAGTCTTCTGATTGACTCTGCCACTGTCTCAGCATATTGACTACATACAGTAAAGCAATGTATGTCCTTCTATCTATATTTTGAGAACATGGACCATTAGTGTGCAAGATAGCCCTAGAAACAGAATTGCTGGTTCAAAATATAAGTACATTTTACATTTTGATAGATAATGCCAAAATATCTTTTAATGAGGTTCTACCAATTTGCATTCAATCACTGTGCTCATTCTCAAGGATATAATAGTAACATCAATCCTTTCGCAGCTCCTAAGAGGCAACAAATGAAATGATTAAGAGAATGTACTCTGTGAAAAAGTGTTCAAAATCATTAGCCATCAGGGTAATTCAAATCAAAACCACACTAAGATACCACCTTACGCCAGTTAGAATGGCAAAAATTGACAAGGCAAGAAACAATTGCTGGAGAGGATGTGGAGAAAGCGGATCCCTCCTACACTGTTGGTGGGAATGCAAGTTGGTACAGCCACTCTGGAAAATGGTGTGGAGGTCCCTTAAAAAGTTAAAAATTGAGCTACCCTATGACCCAGCCGTTGCACTACTGGGTATTTACCCCAAAGATACAGACGTAGTGAAGAGAAGGGTCATATGCACCCCAATGTTCATAGCAGCATTGTCCACAATAGCTAAATCGTGGAAGGAACCGAGACGCCCTTCAACAGATGACTGGATTAAGAAGCTGTGGTCCATATATACAGTAGAATATTACTCAGCTATCAGAAAGAATGAGTTCTCAACATTTGCTGCAACATGGACGGCACTGGACGAGATAATGCTAAGTGAAATAAGTCAAGCAGAGAGAGACAATTATCATATGATTTCTCACATCTATAGAACATAAGAACAGAAAGATTGGTAGGGGAAGAAAGGGATAAAGAAAGGGGGGGTAATCGGAAGGGGGAATGAAGCATGAGAGACTATGGACTCTGAGAAACAAACTGAGGGCTTCAGAGGGGAGGGGGGTGGGGGAATGGGATAGACTGGTGATGGGTAGGAAGGAGGGCACGTATTGCATGGTGCACTGGGTGTTGTATGCAACTAATGAATCATCGAACTTTACATCAAAAACCAGGGATGTACTGTATGGTGACTAACATAATATAATAAAAAAACATTAAAATTAAAAAAAAGAGAATGTACTCTGAATGTAATGCCTGGATTTGAATCCTGTCTTACTAGTTTGTGATCTTGCAAAATGTACTTGATATTTTCTGTACAGAGGTATTAACAATAGAACTCACTCTTTAGGTTGCTACAAGAAGCTTAATTAGTTAATGTATATAAAGTACATTAAACAACGTATACTTCCTAGAGAATACTTTATACAAATTAGCTATTATTAATTCAATCAAGAGGAGAGACAGACAGTAATCAAAAAGCACAAATAAATACAAAGTTGCAACTATTATGATCCTTTTGAAGGAGAGGCACTGATTTCAGAGCCTATAGTACAGATCTTGCTTTGTTAGAGAAGGCTTTTCTAAAAACAATTGATTGATGATTCAGTTGCGATCTAAAGGATGAGTCAGTGTTAACCAAGTGAAGAAGTTCAAGAGCAACATTTGAGAAAGAGAAAGTTATGTGCAAAGCCTGTGCCAAGGGAGCAATAGATAGTATGGGAAACAGTGAAGAGAAAAAACACAGGTGAGAGTTACCTTAGATAAGCCTGGAGAGGTAAGCAGAGTATGAACGACATAGAACCTGACACATCTAAGCATTCAACAGCTTTGCATTTTTCTTTCCTCTTTTCTTCTTGACACCCTCTTTTATATAGTATATGTACAATCAACCCAAATTTGGGGTACATGTACTTGCCTTATTTTTACATTTTAATCTTGAGTATTTTATATTATTATTATTATTATTATTATTATTTAGACTAAGCATGTAGTAATATAGTTAGGAATATATTTCTAATTACTTCCTAATTACACATCATGGAGGCAGGAATTTCCTAATTTCTGGCATACCAGAATTTTATCTTCTGAAATTATACTAACCTATGATAAATTCCATATTATTTATTATATCCCTATAATTTATAAAATGTAACAACTGTAATTGAAAATAGTTGCTAGGAACCCTCATGAGCTATTGGTGGAAATGCAAACTGTTGTGGCTGCTGTGAAAAATAGTATGGAATTTCCTCAAAAAGTTAAAAACAGAAATACCATATAATCCAGTAATTCTACTCCTGTGTATTTACCCAAAGAATACTAAAACATTAATTTGAAAAGATATATGCACCCTGTTTATTGTGGCATTATTTACAATAGTCAAATTATGGAAGCAGCCCAAGTGTCCCTCAATAGATAAGTGGATAAAGAAAGTGTGGTATATAGATGTATGTATGTATGTATGTATAGCTGAACATTACTCAGCCATAAAAAAAGATTGAAATCTTGCCATTTGCAAGATCTAGAGGGTTTAATGCTAAGTGAAATAAGTCAGTCAAAGAGAAAATACCATATGATTTCACTCATATGTGGCATTTAAGAAACAAAACAAATGAACAAAGGGGAAAAAAAAGACACAAACCAAAAAACAGACTCTTAACTTAGAGAACAAACTGATAGTTACCAGAAGGGAGGTGGGGGGTAAATGGGTGAAACAGGTGAAGAGGTTTAAGAGTACACTTATCTTGATGAGCACTGCCTAATGTATAAAATTGTTGAATCACTATATTGTACACCTGAAACTAATGTAATACTGTATGTCAACTATACCAAAATTAAATTTTTTAGGAAGAGGAAAATAAAGAAACAGAAAAAAGAAAATAAAAGTGACAAAAAAAAAAAAACCAAGTAAACAAAAAATAGTTGCTAAAAGGAAATAAAGCAATAAATAATAAAATTAAAACAATAACAATAAAGCATTGGGTTATATTTGCCTCAGTCTTCTAAGAGCATCATATGCATCCTCTCATCTAATTCTTATAGGAAGGAGGTTGGGAAGATGGCAGAATTCTAGGAGGAACCTAGGCTTGCCTCATTTCTCGAGCACAGCTGAAGAAATGGAAATCATTCTGAACAGCCAAGAAATCAATTTGAGAACTGACAGAATGAACTGCACAACTAGAGGGAGAGAAGAGGCCTCCTTGTGGAAGGCAGGATATGCAGAGACATGATTTAGGGGAGAAAAGGACAGTGGGTGCTGCAGAGGGGAGGGAATCATGATCACAGAGAGGAGAGAGAGAGGGAGAGAGAGAAAAAAAAGTGCACAGGGGATCGTACAAGAAAAACACATCCCCAAAGCCATTGACGGGGGAAACAAGAGGCTAATTATCTTGAGTTTTTACAAGTAGAGCTCAAAGACCAGAGTTTTAGAGGTCTGTGCTGTGGCTGGTGTTAAGCCCAGCAGGCACTGCAGTGATCCTGTGGAAAAGGAGGGCAGAAGCCCAGCAGCAGATGATATGATCTGAGGATCCCCTAGGACACACTGGAAGAGATGATTCCCCCTTCCTGAAGTGCATCTGGGAAAGGTGGTGTAGCATCTCTGGAGACAAAAGTGTTGGTGGGTGCCATTATGCTCCCCCATGCATTAGCATAGGTGCAGAGACACCTGCTGAGAGCAGCTAACCTGGACAATGGCTCTTTGCTGAGCTTTACTGCAAACTAAAGCTCCTGTGTGTTGGTGTGATGGCCCTTCTGGGACAAACCTGAACCAGCCCCAGCTGGTTGAGACCCTCGCCCAGAAGGCCAGTGTGAGTTTGTGCATTGCTGGGTCCCTGACATGCCAGGTCCCTAAGTTTGGAGTTTTAAAACTCTGTCAGCATGCCTGGAATAAAACAAAGGTGCACTGTGATGCCAGGCAGACAGATGGCCTAGACACAGACAGGGTGAAGGCAGGGATCTGAGGGATGTCTGGGATGCAAGAGGAGACATTGTTCCTTCTTCTGGGAGGGCTTCCTGGACAGTGGCAGTCACAAACTCCCCTCTCTGGGGATGAGGGAGAGGGCTGGCACCATTTTCCTCCCTTGCCCCTCAGCATAAACTTACTTCAGTAAGCAGCACAACAGCGGAGCCCTAACCTGCTTACAACGACACTTCCCCCAACACACACACTATATAGGTGCCTCTATACTAGGACAAGTGTGCCTGGGAACTAGAGCAGCAGGCCCCTGCCCCAGAAAACCAGCATAGACTGCCCACTCACACAACATCTACTGACCATAGAGTGCTGCAAAGCTTCAGGTCTAGTGGAAATAGCATGAGGTCTCTTTTAACAAGTAGACCAGAGTATACCTAGTTAAAACTTGCCACACTCTAGAAAAGGTCCTAACACTCCCCACACAAGGAGAAACTCTGAAAAGGACTGACTTGAGGGAAAGAACAGCTAAAAACACAGCAGCAGAGTGCACCCAGAATACCAGAAATAATTCCTGAAGTGTGAGGCCCTCCCTGGACACTATATGACCTTTCCTTAAGGAAGCCATTACACTCAGGAGCAGGAAACAACAGGCTTTCCTAACACACAAAAGAAGACAGAGACCTAGACAAAAATGCAAGACAGAGGAATTCATCCCAAAAGAAAGAACAAGAAAAGGTCATGGCCAGGGATCTAATCAAAAGATATAAGTCACATGCCTGATCCAGAATTTAAAACAATAGTCCTAAGGATACTAGAAAGGCTTGAGAAGAGCATAGAACACAACAGTGAATCCCTTACCACAGAGATAAAAGACCTAAAAATTAGTCAGGCCGAAATAAAAGATGCTCTAACCAAGATGTGAAACCACCTGGATGTAATGACCACAGGATGGAAGAAGTAGAGGAACAAATAAGTGATACAGATGATAGAATTATGGAAAATAATGAAGCTGAAAAGAAGAGGGGAAGAAAAATATTGGATCACAAATGTAGACTTAGGGAATTATTTGTCTTACTTGTTAAGTTGTTGTTTCCGGAGATTTTCTCTATTCCTTCATAGTCTTTGTCACTTTTGGTCTCTCCCAGAATCCCCTTTGATAGTTACTGCAGGGCTTGTTTAGTGATCACAAACTCCTTCAGTTTTTGTTTGTCTGGGAAATTCTTCATCTCCTCTTATTTTAAAAAAAATTTTAAAAAAAGATTTTATTTATTTATTTGAGAGAGACAGAGACAGAGAGAGACAGAGAATGAGTGGGGGGGCAGAGGGAGAGAGAGGCAGACCCCCTACTGAGCAGGGAGCTGGCTGTGGGGCTCAGTCCCAGGATCCGGAGATCATGACCTGAGCTGAATGGCAGACACTTAACTGACTGAGCCACTCAGGCACCCCTTTATCTCTTCTTCTACTCTGAATGACAGCCTTGCTGCATAGTATTCTTGCCTGCATAGTTTTCCCTTATCATGCCACTCTCTTCTGGCCTGCCAAGTTTCTGTGGAGAAGTCTGCTGCTAATTTATTTCTCTTCCTTTGTAAGTTAGGGACTTCTCCCTTGCTGCTTTCAGTATTTTTTTCTTTTATCTCTATATTTTGCAAATTTTACTGCGATATATATTGGTGTTGGGCTGCTTTTGTTAATTTTGATGGGAATTTTCTGTGCCTCCTGGATTTGGATGTCTGTTTCCTTCCCCAGATTAGGGAAGTTTTCAGCTATAATTTCCTCAAATAAAACTTCTGGGGGCGCCTGGGTGGCTCAGTCATTAAGCGTCTGCCTTCGGCTCAGGGTATGATCCCAGAGTCCTGGGATCGAGCCCCACATCAGGCTACTCCACTGGGAGCCTGCTTCATCCTCTCCCACTCCCCCTGCCTGTGTTCCCTTTCTCGCTGGCTGTCTCTCTCTCTGTCAAATAAATAAATAAAATCTTAAAAACAACACAAAACAAAATAAAAAAACCTTCTGTCCCCTTTTCCCTCTTTTTCTCTTCTGGGACTCCAATGATATGAATGTATTATGCTTTATGGAGTTGCTGAATTCTCATCATGAATGAGAGAAGAGAGATCACAACCAACACCACAGAAATTCAGTTATAAGAGACTATTATGAAAAATTATATGCCAACAAAATGAGCAATCTGGAAGAAATGGATAATTCTTAGAAACATATAAACGACCAAAACTGAAACAGGAAGAAATAGAAAACTTGAACACACTGATAACCAGCAAAAAGTGGAATCAGTAATCAAAAATATCCCAAAAAACCAAAGTTCAGGGCCAGATGGCTTCCCAGAGAAATTCTACCAAACATTTAAAGAAGAGTTAATACCTATTCTTCTCAAAACTGTTCCAAAAAATAGAAATGCAAGGAAAACTTCCAAACTCATTCTATGACGCTAGTATTCCTTGATTCCAAAACCAGACAAACACCCCACTAAAAGAGATAATTATAGGCCAATATCCCTGATGAACATGGATGCAAAATTTCTCAACAAAATACTAGCAAATGAAATCCAACAGCACATTAAAAGATTCATTCACCATGATCAACTGGGATTTATTCCTGGGCTGCAAGTGTGGTTCAATATTGGCAAATCAATTAACATGATACACCATATTAATAAAAGAAAGGATAAGAACCATATGATCCTCTCAATAGATGCACAAGAAATATTTGGCAAATGTTTCTTCATAAAAACCCTCAACAAAATAGGTTTAGAGGGAACATAACTCAACATCATAAAGGCTATATACAAAAAAACCACAGCTAACATCATCCTCAGTGGGGAAACACCTAAGAGCTTTTCCTCTACGGTCAGGAACAAGACATGGATGTCCACTCTTACCATTATTATTTAATATAGTACTGGAAGTCCTAGCCACAGTTATCAGACAACACAAAGAAATTAAAGGCATTCAAAACATCAAGGAAGAAGTTAAACTTTAACTCTTCACAGATGACATGATACCCTCTGTAGAAAACCAGAAAGACTCTACCAAAAATTTGCTAGAAGTGATACACAAATTCAGTAAAGTCATTAGATACAGAAAATAAGGTACGGAAATTTGTGACATCTCTATACACCGATAATGAAACATCAGAAAGAAATCAAGGGTGGTGCAGTAAGTTGGGTGTTTGACTCTTGGTTTTGGCTCAGGTCGTGATCTCGAGGTCGTGGGATTGAGCCCTGTGTCAGGCTCTATGCTCGGTGTGGAGTCTGCTTGAGATTCTCTCTCCCTCTCCCTCTGCCCCTCCTGTTTGTACTCTCTCTCTCTCAAAATAAATAATAAATCTAAAAAAAAAAAAATAAGAAAAGAAAAGAAAGAGAAATCAAGGAATCAATCCCATTTACAATTACACGGAAGTCTAATAAAATTCCTGGGAATAAACCTGACCAAGGAGGTAGAAGATCTGTATTCTGAGAACTATAGAACACTTATGAAAGAAACTGAAGATGATACAGAGAAATCAAAGAACATTCCATGCTCATGGATTGAAAGAACAAATATTGTTAAAATGTCTATACTACCCAAGGCAATTTATACATTTAATGCAATCCCTATCAAAATACCACCAGCATTTTTCACAGAGTTAGAACAAACAATCCTAAAATCTGTATTGAACCAAAAAGAACCCTGAATAGTCAATGCAATCTTGAAAAGGAAAAGCAAAGCTGGAGGCATCATAGTTCCAGAATTCAAGCTATATTATAAAGCTGTAGTCATCAAGATAGTGTGGTATTGGCATAAAAACAGACACATAGATCATTGGAACAGAACAGAAAACTAGAAATGGACCCACAATTATATGGTCAATTAATGTCTGGCAAAGCAGGAAAGAATATCCTTGGAAAAAGAATGTCTCTTCAACAAACTTTTGGAAAAACTGGGCAGCAACATACAGAAGAATGAAATGAAACTGGACCACTTTCTTACACCAGACACAAAAATAAATTCAAAATGAATGAAAGATCTAAATGTGAAACAGGAAGCCATCAAAATTCTAGGGGAGAACACAGGCAGCACTCTCCTTGACGTCAGTTGTAGCAACTTCTTACTAGTTATGTCTCCTGAAGCAAGGGAAACAAAAGCAAAAATTAACTATCGGGACTGCATCAAGATGAAAACCTTCTACATAGTGAAGGAAATAATCAACAGAATTAAAAGAAACTTATCAGAATGAGAGAAGATATTTGTAAATGACATATATGACAAAATATATAAAGAACTTATCAAACTCAACACCCAAAAAACAAATAATCCAGTTATGAAATGGATAGAAGACATGAATAGACATTTTTCCAAAGAAGACATACAGATGGCTAAGAGACACATGAAAAGATGCATAACATCATTTATCATCAGGGAAATACAAATCAAAACTACAATGAGATATCACCTCACACCTGTCAAATGGCTAAAATTAACAACACAAGACACAATAGATGTTGGTAGGAAGCAGAGAAAGGGGGGACCCTCTTACACTGCTGGTGGGAAAGCAAACTTGCAGCCACTCTGGAAAAACAGTATGGAGATTCCCCAAAAAATTAAAATTAGAACTACCCTACAATCCAGCAATTGCACTACTAGGTATTTACCCAAAGGATAAAAAAATACTGATTTCAAGGGATACGTGCACCCTCTTGTTTATAGCAGCATTATCAACAATAGCTAAATTACGGAAAGAGCCCAAATGTCCTATGACGGACAAATAAAGAATAGGTGGTGTGTGTGTGTGTGTGTGTGTGTGTGTGTGTGTATATATATATATATACACATATACATGCATAGGAATATTACTCAGCCATTAAAAAGATGAAATCTTTCCATTTGGAACAATGTGGATGGAGCTAGAATGTAGTATGCTAAGAAAAATAACTCAGTCAGAGAAAGACAAATACCATATGATTTTCACTCAGATGTGGAATTGAAGAAAAAAAACACAATGTACATAGGGGAAAAAAAAGAGAGGGAGGCAAACCCTAACATACTCTTAACTATAGAGAACAAATGGAGGGTTGCTGGATGGGAGGTGGGTGGGGGGATGGGATAAATGGGTGATGAGTATTCAAGGAGGGCACTTGTGATGAGCATTGAGTGTTTTCTGTAAGTGATTAATCATTGAATTCTACTCCTGAAAATAATATTACACTGTATTTTAACTAACTAGAAAATTAAATAAAAACTTGAAAGAAGGTTGTACTTAAACAATAAAAATAATTTATAATCACACACAAAAAAATCTTATAGGACTCTATGGGACAGATATTACTATTATCCATATTTTATAGATAAGAAAACTATGGTACAATGGAGTCAAGATGCAGGAAGTTTTACTGCTAATAAGTAGTAGCAGTGGGATTTGAATCCTGTTTTCTCACATTCCAGAACTTAGACTCCTATGATGAATTTGTAAACTTCATTTCAAAAATCACTCTACTCAATTCTGGTTCTGTCGTTTACCAGCTCCAGGATCTTGTGCCTTTGTCTTACATAGTTTCACACAGAAACTGTAGATGAGAAAATTCATGAAAGAACTAAGGAAATACTGTCATATGACATATGCTCACTTTAAGTAAAATAAAAAATACTTTAAACATGCTATTATTATTGTTGTTGTCATTGTTCAAGTTTGTTTAAGACCAACAAGATTCAGTTTCCTCACTCCCAACATTTTATGTTAATTTTTATTTCCCTGGTATTAGGACAATGAGTACTTCCTAAAAATTACATAGTCTGTGAAACCAGTTTTACAAATCTTAAGTCCACAAAATTTAGCACTGTAATATGAAACTGAATGGCAACTCCCAGTTTCTTGAAGAAATGAATGTTTACAGACTTCTTTAATTTTTGGTGCATGTTTTGTTCATATTCAACAAAAGAATTTGGATGCTTGACAAAAAGGTGATTTAGACTACATTTGCATGCAGAACTAGTTCAATTATTATGAGGGTCAAGTCATTCAAAATCCAGTTTTGACAGAACCTAGATTGCTAAAGTAGTCTTCTTTAAGATGAGTATGGTTTGAGACCTTAAATATTCATCATTAATAAAAATTCTATGACATTTTTCAAAAGAACATTTGCCCAGGTCATTTGACCAGATGCCAAGTTAAATCATTAAGGCATGGCCAACTGCCATTTCATTTTTCTTTTTTCCCTTAATATCATAGATTTTTTTAACTTAAAGGAACCATTTTTCTTGAGTTTAGAATTTACAACTGAATATCAGAATCTCAGAAAGTGCCTTTCCCAAACCTAGAACTTTTGAGGTCTTTGAAAAATCCCCCCTTGGGATCAGGGTACTGTTGGTAGGGAAGAGTGTTTCTGCTTTCTTAAAAATTAAATTCTGGATAAATTTTTCCTTTAAAATAATTTCCAATGGATATGCCAGAAGCTGTTTTACTTGCTGTTTGTTTGTTGTGTTAGTGGTCATTACTGTTGCTTTTTAATGACTGAGGATTAAACCATAGTCCATTTGATGATTTTCTCTTGTATCACAATTTGACCCAAAGAAGTGCAACATTTTGGTTTTTTTTTCCCCACTTATCCACACATTTTAATAACCTTTACCATTTCTCATTAATCAGTAGTAGGATAAATCCTTTCCAATCTGTTTTAGGATATAATAAGGGCAGCTTTCTTTCACATCCCACAGAGTACACATCCATGCTTTGCTACCACAAAATTTTCTTATGTTATTTCATCAGCTTTGAGAGTTTGTTTGCATGTTGAAGAAAATTAGTGATAGCGTATTTGAATGGTGACTTGATAATGATTTTTGAAAGGCTACCAGAATTAAGGAATGACTTGTGTAAGAGAATGAAAATAAAAATTAACCTTGAAAGTATACTATTTTAGATTCTCTATCTCATAGTTTAAGTATGTTGAATTAATATGTTATTCTAAGTTAGGAAGCATGTTTACCACACAGTGGCAAAATGTCTCCCAGTTATCCCACCTATATTTTATTACTTTCAATGTGATAACTATTAGTTGTACAGATAGATGCCTACTATGTGCCACTTGCAAATACATATGCTTAAAAAATATGATGTTTATATCCAGGTACACGCAATAGGACCTAGTAAATCTTTACTTATCCTCAATGATTCAGATTATATTTTAACCATTTTATAATTTCTTATCCAATCCACAAATGTAATCTTCCCTGAGGTTCCCTTAGAACTTTATCAGAGATCATTTTATAATAACAATATAGCTAAGACTTTTTTGAGTACTTATTATACCAAGCATGTTTCTAGTGTACTATTTAATTTAATGTTTAATTGTTCTACGAGAAGCTTTAATTTCTGTGGTTGCCAATCAATTGCTATCATTTATCCATTCAACAATAACAACACATGCTCGTGTGTGTGTGTGTGTGTGTGTGTGTGTAGAGAAAGAGAGGGAGAGAGAGAAAGAGACATATATAGAGAGATACTAGCTATTTATGCTATTCCTAAACATTGAGGATTCAAAGATTTTAAGAGAACCTGTTTGATTACAAAATAATATTATAACAAAAATACAGTTACATAACTACATAATAATACAGTACAGTACAGTATATATCACAAAGGAAGTGAGTCTGAAATGTAGTATGATGGAAAGGTCCACAACATTTATTCAGTGTCTATTATATGCCATGTACTTTATAGAGTTTAAGATTCATAACAATACTAGGAGATAAACATCAGTCTTTATTCATGAAGAAATTAAGATTAGTTAAATTTAGTAACTGTACAAAGTCACATGGCAAGTGACTAGAGAATAAGAAATAGATTCTAACTCTGATTCTGTTATGTCAATTGGATTCTTTGCTTTGAAGGATTGAGGAAGACCAAAACAGATCAGAGGATATGGGATTTAGGAATAAGAAAGGAAGGGAAGGGAATTCTCAGAATATTGGATACTCTCAGTCAGGTTCAGGCTCTGACTCTACTGTGAGCCTGCATTAGAGCCTACAGAATCTATATAAGTAACTATTCAAGGATTTCTGTGGACTTAATGCAGCTGAAGTTGCACCTTTCAAGAACAGCATTACAGTTAAAATAATGAAGACGTAAGTGATGTAGATCTGTTTCTCACAAGACACACACACACACACGCACATATATATGTGTATATATATATATATATATATATATAATAGTGTGCTCTTTATATAATCAAAACCCTTCTTAACTTACAGTAATTTCTTTAGTGAACTAAAAGTTACTTAATAGGTCAAATGGTTAATGAATCTTTCAAAAGCTTCTCATTTGCATTCTACCCGTAGCTAAATCATTAAAAGAGTATAATTCCTTGTATATCAATGACCAGTATTTATTACAGTAAAATGGCTACACTAATATGCACACATTTGCTCAATCTGTTAGTTGACTACTTCACATAGCATTTTCTGTTTATTGATTTATCTTTTAGATTTATATGACTGTCTTTCCTTTCAGGGCAAAGGATATGAAATAGCATTGAATGCACTAGGAATACACACACACACACACACACACACACACACACACACATCCAATTTCCGTCTATAAAATGGATCCCAGACACAATATTACATATTGCTTAATTCTCTGCCCGAATAATTGCATTTTAGTAGAAGAACCAAAAGACTCTTGATGTTAAAAAGAATATCAATGATTGTAATCTACATGAAGGTGAGAGCGTTTCAAAAACTGTATGAGGAACTATTCGAGGATGTGTCTTCTCAAAGTAAAACTAGCAATACTTACAATCATAAACATTTTGGAAAGTAAATCTTTAAAACTAAAGATGTAAGAACCAGAGAATATCAAATCTGGGTCACTCAGAGGTTCTTATTTTAGTAAGTATAAAACAAAATTGAACCTAAACTTATAAATAATATAAAATCTTAGTTTTCTTTCTTTTTTTTTTTTTAAGATCTTATTTATTTATTTGAGAGAGAGAGAAGAGCACAAGCAGGGGGATTGGGAGAGGGAGAAGTTGCTGAGCAGGGAGCCCAATACAGGACTTCAACCCAAGACGATCCCAAGACGTTGGGATCATGACCTGAGCCGAATGTAGCTGCTTAACAGACTGATCTACCCAGGTGCCCCAAAATCCTAGTTTTCATTTACTGATTCTCTCAACAAATATTTATTGAGCCCTGGATATAACAACAATATTGTTATAACAACATTCATAACTAGCATTAAATAAATAGGTACCATGTGGTAGAAAATTTTGTGGAAATTGGGGATAGTGTGAGAAAAAGAGAGACAAAATATCTATATTGAAAGCCAGAACTACTCCCTGCAATGTACTATTTTTTCATGTTATTAGAGTTTTTTAGGAATTTGAGTGTTATGATTAACTGGATTTTCTGATTAAATTAAGATTAGTTAAATTTAGTAACTGTACAATTTTAGTAATTGACAATTTTAGTAACTGACAATTTAGTAACTGACAATTTTCATTGTCAAAAAATTTTAATGAAATATATTTATCTTTTCCCTCTCTCTTAATATGTTTAGGATGATAAATACAATGAAATTTCCTGAACAGTAGACTCTATAGTGTCCCATGAAAAATTTCTAAATATTAATTAAACAAATAGCTGCTACTATTGATGGTTAAAAGTAACAGATTTCATATTCATGTCCTATAAATCTAAACAAATTTTGTTTCCTCAATATAAAAAGCTTTAACTCAGTTGACTTTCTATTATGTTGCAGTTTTCTCTTTAGTTTTTATGAAATAATTTTACCTATTGGATAATCATATTCTATCATAAATCCACCTATTTGAATTCAGGGTGAGCAACAAAGTGATTTTAATGAAGAGCATTATTTTTAAAGAATATTCTACACATAGTAGTATTTTACATGGAGTTTTAACTTTACATAAAAAATGTAAAGATAACGCAAGTAATTTTTTGTAGTCCAGTTCATTACGTGATTCTTGGTCTACTCAAATGAGATATGGGAAGGTATTTTAGGTACTTTTTAAAAAAAATTTTTATTTTTTTATTTTTTTAAAGATTTTATTTATTTATTTGATAGAGAGAGAGACAGCCAGCGAGAGAGGGAACACAGGCAGGGGGAGTGGGAGAGGAAGAAGCAGGTTCCCAGCGAAGGAGCCTGATGTGGGGCTCGATCCCAGAATGCTGGGATCATGCCCTGAGCCGAAGGCAGATGCTTAATGACTGAGGCACCCAGGCGGCCCTAGGTACATTCTTTTTAAATATATTTCTAGCTTCCAATCAATTTGTAATTAAAATTTTGCTATAGTCTCCATACTGTGTTACAAAATGTACTTCCCTATTAATCAAGTGAGTTCGAAGGGTCTTTTGAACTCAAAAACTAACTTTCTTCCTGGTTTGGGGTGAAATATTCCATTTATTTTGGGATTTTTATGTTCCCATATGTATTTGTGCCCTAGTTTGTTATATGTTTCTGAAATTCCTTAAACCAGTAGAATATTTATACTTGATCAGTCACTATCTTTGGGAAGCTCAAAAATGCAAGAAGAAAGGGATATCACCGGATAGAGAAAAGAAAAAAAAAATACAGTACTTCTATGGGAAGTGCTGTGTTTTAATCATTGAATAGAGGCAATTCTCTCTGCTCTAATATTTTTACTTTAATTTATTGCATTAAGGAATCAGAGGATGTTCTGAAGGTAGGCAGCACATCTTACAGATGAGAAAACTGAACCTGTGTTTGATAAACTCAACGAAGGTCACATGGCTATGGGATGGCAAAGCAGAGGCGATAACTCAATTCCCTGTCTCTGACCATTCAAATACTTTTTGCACTGGACTATATTCTTTCCTACAGTACAAACTACAGCCTCAACAATGCAAATTCCAGCAGTCTTTCTACTGAGTCTCGACCTTTCTTTTCCTTCAAGCTTGCTAGGAGTAAAGGAAAGACCCCCCCTGGTTTTTTTCACATACATTTCAAAACACCTTTTCAGCTTTACAGACAATAGCTCCTAGAAGCTACACTTGGTCATTAATATAAATTTCAGCTAGGAGTTTGGTGGAAATAAAAATAAAAACAAAAGAAAATAAATATTGCTGTTTCTGAATAGCACAATCATTCTGATTTCCAGTGATGGGTGTGATATAGCAAATGAATTTATTATTTATTTAGAAGGACTGCCTTCTTTAAATGAAGTATAATTCTTCCTCAATGAACACTTTAGGAAATTTAGTGGAGCTCAAAGAAATAATTCTCTTCTATCAGAGGGAATTTTGTAATCTCAGCAACTCTCTGTATTTGTAACTAAGCAAAGTCCATAGTCCAATTAAAAAAAAAAATCAGAATCTATTCATAGCTTTCCTTTTTGCACCATAATCAGCACAAATTAAACCTTTCTGTCAATTATAAACATATGAACATCCTTTAGTATCAAAAGAATGACAAAATGCTATACTTAAATGAGCAATGACTGAAGCCAATTGCCGCTTAATTTACAGATGACATAATATCCTTTTATTGATGCAGTCTGCATGTTTCAGCCTGGAAGTTATCACATGTAGATTTACTATGTCCCTTGTAGAGTGTAAAAGTACAAGCAGACCTGAAGCATTTAACCAAACAACAACAAACAAAAACGACTGGGAAAAAACATTTTGCTAAGTATTAAGCATGTAGCCTTAACCTTAGCAAGATTCTTACAATTAGAAATGAAACTCGTATGGCATCATCAAGATAGGAATGAAAAGGAATCAAAATTCTGCTAGCCTACAACTGTTACATATCTTTTTGTTCATGTCTTCAAGGAACATGCTATAGAAATTCACACTTTCAAAGATGTAAACCAAGTTACACTGTTGAATTGTTAAAGAACATCACTATTATATATTGTGTAAGAAAAAATAAAAAGCACAAGGAATGTTTACATTTAGAAATTTATCAGTTCCTTAAGTATTGTTCTAACAGGGAAGTCAAAGTTTACATATTACAATTAAGGGGAGTAAAACTTTAGAGTTACTATTATCTGTTATTACAATTCTTTTTAAACACCTGTCCTATAGGTTAGATGGAAGGAACTTACATTTGTTGATTAAAGGCAAATTATTCATGTTCGATTTAAAAATATTTATTTATTTTTCTAATTATTTCAGAATGCTTTGGGCAGTCAGTTCAAAGCTCAATTCCCTATAATGGTTATTTGTCACTCTGCCGCTCTCCATCTACTCCCTAAAATGGCAACTGGGTTCAAGGGAAATATTACTTAACCTCCAGACACTGAGGGAGAGACACAGCTCTGAGTCTTCGCCTATCTCAAATGTGTTCTAGGCACTTTTACCTAAACTAACCAACATTTTAAATTTTACGCACATTAACATATTTAATTTAAAACTCACAGCAAAGTAGATATTAGTATTTTCATTTTGTTGATAAGAAAATGGAGTCTCAGAAAATTAACTATTTACCCATATAATAACAGATAAACTCTAGTGAGCATGTGCTATCTGGTAGGCACTTTGAAACTGTACATATATATATACACATATATATACTAATATCTAGTAATTAATTGAATCCATAATAACCTATGATGTAGATACTCATATTATATTCATTTTACAGATGAAGAAACAAAGACATAGGTTAAGTAACTTGCCTAATAATACAGTGGAACATATTAAAAGCCAGGATGTCTGGCCTCAAAACCTACACTATTAACAACCACTGCCTCTACAAAATGCACTAGAACATCACAAATTCAGATGATCTAATAGTGGAATTGAATCTGAATAATGGGTTTGCACTTTGAAGTACTAAAGAAACAATGAATTATCTTGTGCACTGTTTCCCCAAGTGTGTTACAGTATATTTCACTATAGCTAGAAAGGTGGGTCATCATTAGCTCTGTCATCCTTACTTGCCAGGACTGACTAGCACCGCCAATCTCAATCTGATTATAAGAAGAGATCCTGTGTAGCCTGAATTTGTGGGACTGTTTTCCATGCACTCACTTACACTATACATGGGTTCCTATAACCCTGGTGTGCCAGTACGAGTTTGTTGGAGAAGTTGAGGAGGAAAACAAAACGTAGAGATATAACTGGAGTTGCAGCCTGCCCCAAGTTCAGCCCCCACTTAGAGTGTCTTGCAGAGGTTATAAGTACCATGGCAGTGAGGGGATTTGCAGTCTATCAGTTCCAGACCCAATGAATAGTGGATATATGAAAGGCTCATGGTTGAGAGGGGAGAGAAGCAGTCACAAAGAGCATATGCAAATATATTAGAAAAAGATAGTCATTAAAAGGGAGGAAAAGGGGCACCTGCATTATATGTAACTAGTTCTCAAATTTATTCTTCAGCTTCCAGACCCTATGACTTCTGGAAAGTGTCCTCTGACCATCCCCAAGTCTGGTGTTGGTATCTCTCTTAACAATAAGAGAGATAAAAAGTTTAACAATAAACTCTACAATCACTGAAATTCATTTCAAAAAAATGTTAAAAATTGTAGTAAATATTATAGAATTTAATTGATTTCTACAGTTACATACCTATATTCTCTGCATGTTATATTCTATAAAAAGTTAATAAAAATGTTACTATAAAGATTATAGGAACTGTTGATGAATGTTTTCAGAAGAAATTTATCTTGAAAAATAAAATTTAAAATTATGCATGTCTATTTTACTTGATATTTAACTTGATATTTACTTGATATTTAACTGATAAGATTAACTTATAATTATATTCCTTTCCTTAAGATGAACAAAGAATGAAATAAATGACAATAAAGAAATTAGCTTTGACTTCATATTTAACTTTTCTAATAAAGGAAATCTAACTTTGAAGCATAGTTATAATGATCACCTACCAGAATTATTAAGATAACCTAACTTATACAACATGATCATAAAAATAAATTAAGTGCACATATGAAATTTAAGAAACAAAACAAATGAGCAAAGGGGGAGGAAAGAGAGGCAAACCAAGAAACAGACTCTTAACTATAGAGAACAAACTGATGGTTACCAGAGGGGAGGGAGGTAGGGGGATGGGATAAAAAGGTGATAGGGAAAGGGGCACCTGGGTGGCTCAGTGGGTTAAGCCTCTGACTCTTGACTTTGGCTCAGGTCATTATCTCGAGGTTGTGAGATCAAGCCCCATGTTGGGGTCCACACTCGGCACAGAGTCTGCTTGAGATTCTCCCTCTCTCTCTGCCCCTCTGTCTGTTCACACTGGATCAAAAAAGTGATAGGGATTAAGGAATGCACTTGTGATGAGCACAGGGTGTTGTATGGAAGTGTTGAGTCATGATATTGTACCATTCAAATTACTATTACACTGTGTGATAATTAACTGGAATTTAAGCAAAAACTTTAAAAATAATAATAAATCAAGTGCTAGTCAATTTTCCCTAAAGTGATTGCCAAATCAAGTTATCTGAAAAGCCCATCTTTAAACCTTATTGATTTTCTTTTTAAAAGTTTTTTCCACCACCAGAAAGTATAGTATTTTTAACCACATTAATATGCATGATCTATATTAACTATATTTAACTGCATTAATTAGTAGTAACCAGTGATTCATGAGTTAATCATTACCAGTAATTAATGTCATTCTCCCTCATCATTTTCAGGAATTTCATGAAATCTTACATTTTTTTACAAGATTTGTAGTTTCACTTTGCAAACACATGCCATTGTAGTTGAATTGTTTTTAGATGTTTGCAATAGCCAACAACCAGTGAAAGACTGACCAACAAGGAATAAACTCTGATGTAATGGGGGAGATGTTTAGCATTAGAAGCAGGGCTGGTACTCAGCCAGTAAACACGGCTGTGGCCATGTAAGCTGTTAAATTATTGAGATACATCCATACCTCAAAATAAAACCACTATCTTGAAGCCCAAAGTATGTTGGGTACTGCAGCCCTCATGAGCCTAAGCCTACTCTGGTACCCCAAACTTCCTCATAATGCAATAACTAGATGAGAAATCCCTGGCCCAGCACAGGGTCCCCATGACTCTGTCCCGGTGCTTCAGCAGGCATCCTTTCTGATTGGCTAGTGACTGTGCCTGGATAGAAAATAGGTGGAACAGAATATTTGAATTGAGATTTTTTTTTTTAAATTAGTCACTTTCTTAATGAATATTCTCAGTGTGAGAGGACTTCTGTTTCCCTAGGCAACACTGTAAGTTCAAGAAGCCAGAAAATGAACACTTGGATAGGGAGGACTCCCACTCATCCCTCCTATAATGTCTCACAGCACATTTTATTGCAAATGCTTCTTCAACTTTTTTTTTTCTTTACTAATATGGACTTTACAAGATAGCAAGGTGCAGATCTGTCTTCTTCATATTCTGTGCAGTGATACAAGTTTTTACTCCTATTATCTGAATGCTTTGATGATTTCACACCAATGGAGTAAAAGCTAAAGTCCTTACAATGATTTTTGAAGGTCTGCAATGTCTTCCATCAACTTTGACTTTACTGCTTGTCACCCTCATCCTTCCTCACCCTGGTCCAGACATACTGGCTTTCTTGCTGTTCATCAAATTTGCCAATATGCTACCTCTAGAACCTTAGTATTCTTTGTTCCCTATGCTTGAAATAGTGGTTCCTTAGATATTTTCATTGCTTATTTCAACTGCTTTCAGATGTAATTCTTTGAGTATTTCCGTAGAACTTTTCTTCTCAGGAAGTCTTTTCTGATCCACTTTATTTAAATGTTCACCCATCTCCCTGTCAGACCATCTGCCTCTTAACAGGTTTTATTTTTCTCTATAGATGTATTATTATTTAGGGAAAACAAATATTTATCTGTCTCTTCTAAAATATAAGCCCCACAGGGGTAAGGATTTATGCAGTCATTTGCTGAAGTAACTGTGGTCCTAGGACAGTGCCTGAAACATAGTAGGTGCCCAATTAATATTTTTGAATTAACAGAAGCAGTGGGTGAAGGCAAATTTTCCTTAAGATGTCCTTTTGAGTCTCTCCTATGGGAGATATGAATTAACACTGATGGAAAATCTTCAATGTGGGTGATGCTCTCCTATTTAACAGTAAAAACTATCTTAAGGTTAAAAATAAGTATTTTCTTCTCATAAAAGAGGAAATACAGGTCCTAGAGTAGCTCGCCCAAGGAGGCAGAGGAAGGATCAACCACAGGTTATGAAAGGTTTTGAAGCCCAGTTTCCTTAAGACACCGTTAGGCTCCCTTTGCAGTACAGAAAAATTTCTAGAGTACCTATTGTTCCAAAAATCACACAATGTCAGAAGTTGTGCTATTAGTCACAAATAGAAAATACCTCATATATTTTGAACTTCCAATTTGAATACTAACTTGTGAAGATATGGTAAAATGGGAAAAGAAGGGATGAAAAAGAGTGCTCCTGTCCCACCTTCCAAGCACTGGTTTCCATGTACTTTCCAAACCCAAATAATTATAAAATCTATGTTACTATCTTATACTTATATGAGAGTATCTTATACTACTCTCATACTTGGAACTGACTCCTATTTTTAAAAATAGCAATTATAATAATGGAATGAACTATAGCAATATGGAAATGAAATCTTGACAAATATAAATCCCTTAGTCAGCCTGTTATCTTTTATAATTTTTTTTTTAAATTTAGAGTATGTTTTACTTATATAATTGCTAATGGGGATAACAGAATACAAAGGGGGTGTGTGTGGGGGCAAAGTAGTGATTGTCAGTGGTGGCAAGAGAACTACAGCTACCCTGGACAGCGACACAAAACCAACCAGAAAATGATGCCTTCTCTCCTGGAGGCAACACCCTGTGCTGAGATGATGGGCTGGCAAAGGAAGAGTGAACTGGTTTTTAGTCTGCACTCATCAAATGTTTATTCCAAAATTTGATTCACCATGGTGAGATTCAGCTGTAATATCTTGAAACCAAAATTAAGATATTAAATAGCTAATCTTCCTTTGAATAACAAATCAGCAATTAACACATTTAAATACCTGATAAGATACATCAACAAAATAGCAAACTGTTTTTAATAAATGCATCTTATTGTATGCAACTGTATCTCAAAACAATTTTATAAATCTTTTCAGATAAATTTAAAGTTTAGTGACTAATACTCATCTCACGACCTTATAATCATGCATCGTTTTGGCAAAATTATTAACCACCTTCATTAACTATTGATTTTTCAGGTTTAGATAGTAATGATGTTTGGTTTCTGAAAATCAAAGCCATTGTCAAAGCATAAAGACCTTTCATTATTGCTTATACTTAAATATATTTTAAACCTTAAAAATAATTCCAGAACTCAGAATGGTTTTTGAAACCCTAGCTAGATTATTGTAATAACTGCAAGCAGTAAGCCCCAACTCTTTTCTTTACGCATTCCTCACTAAGTTTTGAAAGGGACAATATTTATTTGATTGTATAATTTGGGATAAATTTGTTGATAATTAAATTACATTACTTTTTCATTTTATAGAGAAATTGCTTTTTTCAAATTTTATAGAGAAATTGTTTTGTTTATATACAATTAAACACAACAAAAACTAAAAACCAGTAAAAAATACTACAGTATCTGATGTTCAGAAGCATATTTGGAAATGATATGCTTTGCTCAATATAATTTAGTCAACAGAAAATTAGTATGTATTACACTGAAATTGTCAATTTTATACTCACACTACAACAAAATACATTGAACACAAAAGCAATTCAAAACATTCAAAATGTAAATTCATCTATTATTTTTGTTATTCTGAACAAAGTATATGAGTTTTCAGGACATCAGGGTATTCCCACATGCATTTTCATTGTCCTAGCATAGCTAGAAAGTAAATGGATATTTTCAGTTGCTATAACACTGGATGAAATAATGTTATATTTAATTTAAGTTAGGAATATTTTGGAAATAAAATATAAGCATCAGTGTGGCTGATAATTACAAATTCAGCACAATTATAAAGAATTTACCAGCTATTCCATTTGAGTTTCAAATATTCTTAAAAAAATCCTTTATTGATTATCCAACTTATTTTATATGTAGTCAGTCTTCATAATATTTATACGTGATAGATTTGAATTGAAGCTCCATTTTTACTACATTCTTACCTGCCTTTATTCAAATTTTGATTATTTGTTATAGAGTTGATACTTTATCTGTGTTTCTCTATCTTTAAAAAATCATTATTCTTGCCCACCCTCATTCTTTTTTAGCTTCCTTAAAGGAAAGATTTGCTTTCATGTCTCCTCCTTTTCCCCTAATCATTATGCCCCCAAGCATCCTTACTCCACAGATTATATTTTCTAGCTTAAACACTTTTTTAGAAAGTTCCATTTTGGTGAATGATATAAAACAATTTCAAAAACAAAAATCAAAGTAATTCACTAAACACCTAAAATATTCATAACACAGCAGGAATTTCCTAATTATTATATTCATTATATTTCTTTTAATATGTTTTCAATTATGTTTTGCCTTTTTTTACCTAGACCTATGAATCTTGATTAGAAAATCCCTGTCCCTTTCTTAGAGATTCTCTCTAATTTAAAAATCCCAATTTTGGGATTGTACAAATTGCCAACAAATTGGCAAAAATCAACAATATTCTATTAATTTTTAATTCTGAAAATACATATAACATTTAAATATTAAATGGTCACACTTTAGCCCATTCTCAGAATATAATTTTTAAAAGATTAGGAATTAAAGTTAAACTTCCAATTTTCTGAAAAATGTGTAAAGTGCATTCTGAGGTATTGAAATGCTTGACAATGAAAATGCTAAAACACTATTGTTTTGTAAGGAATAAAATAATTAATTTGTGTTAAATTGAAAGTTGGTCTGTAAAAATGCTTGCATTTTTAGGAGGCTAGATTTCTATTCTTGAAACAGGACAGAAAAATTAAAAGAAGCCCCATACTGCTTGCGTGCTTACCTTCCAATCATCATGCAATTTACTTCTGAAATTTAATTTTAGGCTAGGGTAAAATTTTTCTTAGAGTATGATACTACCTCTATTCTCTATGCCTGATCAAGCCAAAACTGATTTCTTGATTTATCCTGGATCCAAAATCAGACCAAAAGCATTGAAAGCTGCCCCAACGGTTTTGATCGGTACTGAAATCATTTTGAAAATGTTACAAAACCTTATCTAATACTTTCTGGCCTGTATATGTATTAACTGGAAATTAACTGGAAAAAGTGAACCTTGAAGATACATTTGTTCTCTAATTTTTTGACATAAGACCCCAGAACTTTTCTTTTACTGTAATCTACCATTTGGATTTCATATCATATTTTTTCTATAAACAGTCATAATATATGTTCTACAGTATCAAGTTTGTTTTTTAACATAGAACAGGAATTTAAAGGGAATTATGAAGCAAACTTCAATATCATTCTATATTTTGGGATTCCTCTCCTTACTTTTTTTTGGATGCCTTTCCCACTCCTGACTTGGTAGCAGCCTCTTTGTCACTCAACTTTAAGTAGCTTTCCTTAAATATTCAACTTCACTTTCATAAAAACAAATCATTTTACAGTCCTATTTTACTTATTTAAATGTTTATAATGACACAATCATTAATGAAAATAAACAAACTGTCTCTTAGCATGAAAAGAATCCAACCATCGGAACTAAAATGCATGGCAGGATTAGAGAACTGTGGCCCATACAGCAGTCAGTGTGTCATGTGTATCACCCAGTAGGTTTTATGGAGCAGAGGAAGAACATCCAATAAAGTGACAGATAGTTTAAGTGGAGGTAATACATTTACTGTACTGTTTTTTTTTTCCTTAAAATGTCAGGTCCAGTTAGATGTGTCTAGTGAGGTTAACAGTGTTTGCTTAGGAGGAAATAAGCAACCCTTGGGAGGCTGATCTCAAAGTCAATATATGCATAAGAATCACCTGGGACCCTGCTGAAATTCAGATTCTCATCACTAATCAAAGACACTGGGTCTGGAGAGAAACTAGAGAATTTTTTTAATTTTAATTTTTTTTTTTTTTTTTTTTTTTTTACTGGTATCCTAGATGATTCCAGTACAAGTGATCCATAGAATATATTTTGTGAAACAGGAAGTACTTTGCTCCCTAACATCTAATATGACATTACCACCATTTTAATTTTATCCTGACTGTAGAGGTGAGGAAGTCTTATGTAAAAAGTTTAGAAAATATTGCGAGGGGCGCCTGGGTGGCACAGAGGTTGGGCGTCTGCCTTCGGCTCAGGGCATGGTCCCGGCGTTATGGGATCGAGCCCCACATCGGGCTCCTCCACTGTGAGCCTGCTTCTTCCTCTCCCACTCCCCCTGCTTGTGTTCCCTCTCTCACTGGCTGTCTCTATCTCTGTCGAATAAATAAATAAAATCTTTAAAAAAAATATTGCCAAATAAAATAATAAAAATCATCCAAAATGTCACTATTCAGATATATTTTAAAAATACATATTTTGGGGGCTCCTGGGTGGCTCAGTCAGTTGAGAGGCTGGATCTTGATTTCAGTTCAGGTCATGATTTCACAGTCCTTGCAAGGATCTAGCCCTGCGATGGGCTCCCCCCTAAGTGGGGAATCTGCTTGAGGATTTCTCTCCTTTCCCTCCACCCCATCCCCCACTCATGTTTTCTCTCTCTCTCTAAAATAAATAAACCTTTTAAAAAGACATATTTTTGTGTATTTACACTGAATCATATACATGCACATACCTTTATACATTATATGTGAAGTAATTTTTTGTGTGTGGAGGGGACCTTTTTCCACCTGTATTAGTTACATTCTAATAAAACAAAACAGAAACCATGCTAGGTATTGCAGACAGGGAATGAGTTAGCCAAATGTCAGAAACCTTAAAGATGCTGAGGAATGCTCAGTCCTATGACTGAGGGAACCAAAGGTAATAAGGCTGGCCTAGAACATAGGAGCTCAAAGAAGGGACCACAACACAACTGAAGTTTAAACAGCAGAGAGGTAGCCAATCCTCCTGATGATTGGTCCACCAAGGATGGTTGGTACTTGGACCTCTGAGGAGGTGCAGTGTATATGGTGCTTCCTGCCATCAGTTGGGAATGAGATAACCTTTGTTTGTGAAGTAATGCTAAGAGCAACTACAAACAGAATGGGGGTTTCTTATCAGCCCTATGTGCTAATAAATCTCCCTCTAGTGCTTCCCACTAATGGAATATAGTAGAAATTCATAAGTCAGGAGGTTTGTCTTCTCCAGTCCTAACAGAAACTATAGAGAAAATATAGAAAGGTAGGTTTGCTGCTGAGAGAAAAATAGTCAACACAATCCACCCCTTGGTTTACTCACCATCCTTCTTAAATATATTTCCTAAATATACATCTACTAAATATACATCCTAAATACACTTCCTTCTAAGTATATTTAAGTTTCATGGAACATCAGTAACAACTCAATGCTTTCTCCTAATAAGGTACAATTCTTAATTTATATAAAGCAATTTTTACCATCTTTAAAAAAAATTTAGATGCAAAGTCCACCAGTAATTGTATCTAGTATATACTCTCTGGAATGCTACTAAGTCAATTTTCATTTGAAGATAATCTACCTGAATATTAGCTTACTACCTAAATATTAGGTAATATTAGTAATATTAGGTTACTACCTAAATACTCATTTTAAAAGTTACCAGCAACAATCCTTATGTAAAATAACAGGAGAAATAAAGAAGAAAGGAAAACTTTAGCCAGTGTTTATAAGTATGTATATAATAATCAAATGACAAAGTGGCAGTTTGTCTCTATATTTTTGTAACTTGTTCCAAGGCTGTAGTTTAACTTACAACTTTATTATTCCCTTGCTTATCCCATGTACCTTTTGTTTAGTTGCCTTTTTGTTAACTTTTACCATTAGATGGAAATTGAAGAAATTCACCAGGAATACCCTTGAATTTAAGACAAAGTTCTCTCTGTCCTAATTATGTATCATTAACAAACTCCCCCTTGAAAAATGAGCTCAATCACCTCAATCCAGTGATTCTAAAGCAGTATTTAAATCTTCGGAGTCCAAAACTGAAGGGATGGAAAACAAAAATTACAAGAATGAGTAATTGATAGTCTGAAACTATTAACTACGTGAGCCATTGTAAGTGGTGGATATTACATTGGCAATTGGTTGCACAGATATTTAAAGATAGATTTTTTTTAAACATTTTATTTATTCATTTGTCAGAGAGAGAGAGCGAGCAAGCGGCGGGGGGGGGGGGGGGGGCACAGGGAAGTGTCAGGCAAAGCAGGCAGAGGGAGAAGCAGGCTCACCGCTGAGCAAGGAGCCCAATGCAGGGCTCAATCCCAGGATCCCGGGATCATGACCTGAGCCAAAGGCAGATGCTTAACCAACTGAGCCACCCAGGCATCCCTAAAGATGGATTTTTTTTAAGGGATGTGAGGTAATTCAAATATTAGTAACTGTAAGAATCTACTACCCTAAAGTCTAGGTGAACCAAAGGGAAATACCTAGTAGCTAAGGAAAGAAGCATCTGAATGGCTGTTTCTCAGATCTCTGAAAGAATACCTCATAGCTGGGGCAGAAGTGCCAAAAGAAACTGAAGGATAGGACTGACGTTGCTGCTGCAGCAACACTGGATAGAAATGAAAAAAGAAAGGAAGTCCATTTCCAATTTTCTACTATTGAAATTGTTTCTAGCTTTTCTTACTGCTATAACTTAACAAGAAGTTAACTGCTAAGAGAATCTAAAAATATATTTTGTAGACCCCAATTCCAATATCACAAGATCATAAAGATAATATGCAAATAACTAGCAAAATGGCATTGGACATATTTTGAGAATAATATTTTAATGTCTGCAATATGGTCAATTCAAGACCATAGTGTATTTCTTGAATTATCCCTGAGCCCCGATCCCATCCCTAACCAAGCATTATCCACATGGTAGTAAGGGTAAGGTTTCCAAACTGAAGCACTGAAATTTTGAACCCCTGAAAATCTAACAGAATGTCAGATTTGTCCTCAATGCTAATATATTTGTAACACTTGTTTATATCTTTGCATATTAAACACACTTCAGTATTTAATGGCTTCCCATAATAAAGAGCAGTTTTTTTCTGTCTCTCATATTTTTTCTAATCTCAGAATAGTTTTGAAATGCAGAAATAGTGAATATTTTTAATATAATTTTTAATATAAATTTAAATATAATTTTTAATATAATTAAAACATTCCCCCCCAAAAAAAATTCCAAATATATGTAGTCACTTTTATAAAGTTGATGGTAAGGCCTCACACTGTACTTTATATTCTAACTCAAATCAGATATCATTACACACAGTGCAAACCTGATGTGGAGCTTGATCTCATGACCCTGAGACCGTGACCTGAGTTGAAATCAAGAGTCTGACGCTTAACTGATACAGCCACCTAGGCACACTAAATATATATTTTTTATCGGTTTGATAAAGCAAAAAATGTCTTATAATATTCAAACAAAGCCCTTAATATTACAAATGGAGATACAGATTCATGGAACTTTTGTGAGGGCTATCTGGATATATTTGTTAATACATTTCAATCTAGAAATTCCAATTTTAGGGATAATTCAGTGATACAAATAAAACACTATGTGTCATAACACAAAATTATAATTGTCTCACTACTCCTAAAAAGAGTTAATTAAATATTTTACATATATAAGTTGTCATGTCACTGTTATTAAGAATATAGTTGGTCCAAGAACACGTAGGCAACATGGCAGAATAGTTTTCTGATGTTTTTCTCCCTCAAACACTGATTTTGATAAATACCCACGGATCAGAATAATTTTGTGGAAGTCCAGGAGTCCAGGTAAAGAAGTTTCAGCATACCAGTGAAATAAAAAAAATTGAGACCGAATACATTAAAGAGGCTAAAATAAAAATTTCATTTTACTCACATCACTCCTCCCTCAAGAGCACAGCTCAGGACCAAGGGAGACCCTTTTGGCCTGTTATTTCTCCCTCAGCAGAAAGTGAGAACATGTAAGTGAGTGCGTGGATTTCCCAGCTTTGCAGGATGCTGCCTAATAGGGTACTTCGTTCTTGCCTCATCCAGAGCACTGGGTGAGCTGCCTAACTGAGGAGTGCAGAGGGACATGGAAAACATCAGCCAGGGCTTAGAACATCCCAAAGAAACATGGATCCTACCAAACACTTTGTGGACGATATCAGAAAGTCAACCCATGAGTCACTGGGAATGCCTCATATGTGGATCTCTCTGAGTGGCCTTTGGGCACCCCAACATTCCGTGTGCCTCATCACACACATACCCAATCTGTGGCTGGCTTCCTGTGCATGCCTTCAAGAGTGGTGAGTGTTAGACTTTGCACACAGCAAGAGTGGTGAGTGTTAGACTTTGCACACAGCAAGTGAGCATGAGTAGAGAGCCAGCCCAACTCTGCAGAATTGAGAGAAAGCACCCAAATGAGAGCATTCAGCACTACTCTATGGAAAGCAAATGAGAGTTTGTCAGCACCCAGCCAAGCTTTTCAGGATCTAGAGAAAGCATACAATTTTAAGAATCTCCCCCATCCTTGTCCCCAGAGGGAAAAAGAATGTGAAGTAACTGTATCCATAGAAAAGATCTGAGAAAGAACTCAGAATCCCTAAGATAGTTGACAGAAGTATTTCTTTTCAAAAGGCAACTAGACAGACTAGAGGAGGTAACTGCTTCTTTAAATGTGCAGATAGCAATAGGGACTTGAAGGAACATAAAAAATCAAGTAAACATGACACCATTACCACCACCAACAAAAAAACACAGTAATTTTTCAGCACCAACCCCAGTGGATCGGCAATGTGTCTGATAAAGAATTCAAAATAGCTGTTTAAGGAAGCTCAGTTAGCTACAAGAAAGCACAGAGACAAATAAATGAAATCAGGGAAATAATATAGCAAAATGAGAAGTATATCACAGATAGATATCACTAAAAAGGAACCAATCAGAAATTCTGGAGATGAAGAGTACAGTGAAGGAAATGAAAAAAGAAAAATGCAATAGAGATCACTGATGGGAGACTTGAGCAAGTAGAAGAGAGAATCTGTAAATTTGAACAAGTCATTTGAAATGATCCAGTCAAAGGAGAAGAAGAAAGAATTGAAAAAGAGTGAAGAAAGCCTATGAATTGTGGGAAACCATTAAATGAAACTATTTATACACTACAGGTATCTCAGGAGAAAAAAGAGGGAAAATGCAGCAGGGAGCTTAAAGAGATAATGGCTGAGGACTTCCCAAATCTGGGGAGACACTGGGACAAGTTTATGAAGCTCGTAAGTCCCCAGACAGATTTAGGCAAAGAGATCTATTGCAAGACATATCATAATAAAACTGTTGAAAATCAAGGATAAAGAGAATTTTAAAAGCAGGAAGAAGAAAAAGAACCCTCGTATACAAGAAAACCCCAAAAGAGTATCAGTAAACTTCTCAGCAAAAATCTTTCAGACCAGGAAAGAGTGGAATGATATATTCAGAATGCTTAAAGGAAAACAAAACAAAACAAAACAAAACAAAAAAACAAAAAAACTGCCAACCAAGAATATTTTACCTGGTAAAGCTGCCCTTCAGAAATGAAACAGAAACATTTCCCCAAACAAAAGTTGACGGAATTAATCACCATTAGACCTGTCTTACAGAGATGCTCAAAAAGTTCTTCAAGCTGAAACGAAAGGGTGCTAAATAGGAACATGAAAATACATGGAACGGTAAAATACACGGGTAAAAGTAGGTATATAGTCAAATTCAGAATGCTCTAATACTATAATAAGGTGGGTAGCTTAATCATTTAACTATGGAATAAAGGTTAATGGAAAAAAGTATTAACAATAACTAGAGATACATAATTTGTTAACAGATGTCAACTAATGATTTCAGCATTTTTCAGGAACAGGCCCAGAACATCAAAACACATCTCTAAAAATCAAATACCCACTGAAAAAATAGCACATTGGTTGGTAGCTATATTAAGTCTTTAACTATTTGCTTCAACTTCTTTATCTGTACGTGGTGAGTCATCATAGTAGACCAACCAGGAATAATTCCCTGGATTTTCTGGAATCACTGAAGAAGTGTGTGTGTGTGTGTGTGTGTGTGTGTGTGTGTGT